>NW_026609247.1:0-37087 GCF_029499605.1 Hyla sarda
TATCATGTCATGCCCTACCTGCACAGGTGTGCTGGCTACTCAAATGATCCAATTAAGGAGGCCATTTAGTCAGCAGCAGCAGAAGTCCTGTGCCTGGACGCTCCAACAGGGGCCAGACACAAGCAGAAGCAGAAGCAGCAGAAGCAGCAGCAGCACCACCTTTTGTTTTTTGGCTGCAGCAGCAGCAAGGCCCACAGGGCTGGCTAGCTGGCTAGCCAGCAAGCAGGTAGCAATGAAAGTAGGAATCTTTCTTTTTAACCCTGTAAGGGGGTGGTGCACTGTACCCGAAGATACTGCCATATCGGGTCAATGCATAGGGCGACGGAAGCAAGCTTCGAAATCGGCCCCCGTTCTCAAAAATCCATTTAATATATGGTCCCCAGATAGGGGACGTATCAGATATTAAACTGATAAGAACAGATACTACACTTGATCTTAGCCAAAAGGCCGAGAAGCGATAACCGTGAAAGGGGCGGGCCCAACAAGGTCCCCTTCATGGGCACTATCACTGCTTGCTGTCAGGGAGGCTGCCAGACAATTTTCCATGCACACTCTGGGCTGGGGGGCAGTCAACCACCAGTACACACAGCAGAACCTAAACCCATACCATTATTGCTAAGCAGCAAGACAGGGGCCCATTGCACTCCCACGGGGCCTTTTTAAATGCAATCCATAACCCGGATTTGCCAGGAACCCTTCTTACTCCTCCTACTTGCATGTGACACCTGGGCTTAGGATCTGCATAGGAAACACACACACAAGCACACACCTACCTTTGTTGCCTGCAGATGCCTCCTTGGCTGTCCCCAAACGGTATCAAACCAACACCCACGGGAAGCTGTAAGCATAGAGGACATGCCTGCACCCCATTGGACTTACCTGTGTGGGTTAAATCCGGGTTATTTGACAACCTATGGCGGTGATGGTTCTGCTCAGGCAGAGCAGTGCTGATGCTCCTCATAAAGCTGTCGCTGCTGTGAAGGTTCTAGGTGACATCACAAATCCCTATGGTTACATACACAACAAAGCTGGGTTGTTGTTGTTTACACTCTGCAAGGCCTGTGGAAGTGAGTGACATCATAGCACTGTAGTTCTGAGGGTTCTAGATGGATGCAACAATCTCCTGTTGCTTCTATGAAGGCCATAATAGACGACATCACCAAACAGCTCCATAGTCACATACACAGCAAAGGAGAGATGTTGTTTACACCTAGTGATGTCAGTGGTATTGAGTGACATCACAGCACAGTGCTAAGGCTCCTGGGCCTGGACACAGCAGCGGCTGCAATATCTCAACGGAGAATACGTTTATATATATGTGTGTGTGTGCGCGTATATATATATATATATATATATATATATATATATATATATATATAAATATATTTCTCCGCCGAAATCACTTTTAAACCCATTTCCACCTTTTTTTCCCTTCTCTTCCTCTTACTTTTTTTTTCACGTTTTTTTACGTTTTTCTCCTTTTCGCCTCTTTTCTGGGCGTATTATTCTTCTTTTTCTTCTTTTTTTTTGTCTAATGCATACCCCATCAGTGCAGCAATGCTTATTCAATACCGCCAGCAGATGGAGACACTGGGGGATAATTTTCTAAGGATTTATACTGATTTTTCCTGTCTGAATTTGTCGCACAGAAAGTTGCAGGCCAAATATGTGTGACATTTCTGCGACTTTAGCTTCTAGAGCATTTTTACAACATTATACATAGGTGCTGAATACATAAAAAGCGACTGTTCAGCGACAGACAAGTCGCATCGGCTGAAAGTAGGCCAGAATGTCAGTCCATGTTGGAGCAGGTTTAGATACAGTCTAAAGTATAGATCTCAAAGTCTGTGCACAGAATTTAGCAAGGGCCTCGCACCTTCTGATGCATCAGGTAGGTGCACAATAGCATAGCCTAACCCTCTGTACTTTGGTCTATATTGATGCGGGACATAGACAGCCAGCTGATGACCAATCCATTAGTGCAATGGATGGCTGGAAGCATTTGTCTTTGCCTTTGCAATACCACAGAAGCAATGCATGGTCAATGTACAGCAATGACACACCTGTGTGAACAGCCAGGAGACCCCCCCCCCCCATGTTATGTTACATAGTTACATAGTTAGTACGGTCGAAAAAAGACATATGTCCATCACGTTCAACCAGGGAATTAAGGGGTAGGGGTGTGGCGCGATATTGGGGAAGGGATGAGATTTTATATTTCTTCATAAGCATTAATCTTATTTTGTCAATTAGGAACATTCAGCACCCACCCGCTATCAAGGCAGCTGCCTATCATGTCATGCCCTACCTGCACAGGTGTGCTGGCTACTCAAATGATCCAATTAAGGAGGCCATTTAGTCAGCAGCAGCAGAAGTCCTGTGCCTGGACGCTCCAACAGGGGCCAGACACAAGCAGAAGCAGAAGCAGCAGAAGCAGCAGCAGCACCACCTTTTGTTTTTGGCTGCAGCAGCAGCAAGGCCCACAGGCTGGCTAGCTGGCTAGCCAGCAAGCAGGTAGCAATGAAAGTAGGAATCTTTCTTTTTAACCCTGTAAGGGGGTGGTGCACTGTACCCGAAGATACTGCCATATCGGGTCAATGCATAGGGCGACGGAAGCAAGCTTCGAAATCGGCCCCCGTTCTCAAAAATCCATTTAATATATGGTCCCCAGATAGGGGACGTATCAGATATTAAACTGATAAGAACAGATACTACACTTGATCTTAGCCAAAAGGCGAGAAGCGATAACCGTGAAAGGGGCGGGCCCAACAAGGTCCCCTTCATGGGCACTATCACTGCTTGCTGTCAGGGAGGCTGCCAGACAATTTTCCATGCACACTCTGGGCTGGGGGGCAGTCAACCACCAGTACACACAGCAGAACCTAAACCCATACCATTATTGCTAAGCAGCAAGACAGGGGCCCATTGCACTCCCACGGGGCCTTTTTAAATGCAATCCATAACCCGGATTTGCCAGGAACCCTTCTTACTCCTCCTACTTGCATGTGACACTGGGCTTAGGATCTGCATAGGAAACACACACACAAGCACACACCTACCTTTGTTGCCTGCAGATGCCTCCTTGGCTGTCCCCAAACGGTATCAAACCAACACCCACGGGAAGCTGTAAGCATAGAGGACATGCCTGCACCCCATTGGACTTACCTGTGTGGGTTAAATCCGGGTTATTTGACAACCTATGGCGGTGATGGTTCTGCTCAGGCAGAGCAGTGCTGATGCTCCTCATAAAGCTGTCGCTGCTGTGAAGGTTCTAGGTGACATCACAAATCCCTATGGTTACATACACAACAAAGCTGGGTTGTTGTTGTTTACACTCTGCAAGGCCTGTGGAAGTGAGTGACATCATAGCACTGTAGTTCTGAGGGTTCTAGATGGATGCAACAATCTCCTGTTGCTTCTATGAAGGCCATAATAGACGACATCACCAAACAGCTCCATAGTCACATACACAGCAAAGGAGAGATGTTGTTTACACCTAGTGATGTCAGTGGTATTGAGTGACATCACAGCACAGTGCTAAGGCTCCTGGGCCTGGACACAGCAGCGGCTGCAATATCTCAACGGAGAATACGTTTATATATATGTGTGTGTGTGCGCGTATATATATATATATATATATATATATATATATATATATATATATATTTCTCCGCCGAAATCACTTTTAAACCATTTCCACCTTTTTTTCCCTTCTCTTCCTCTTACTTTTTTTTCACGTTTTTTTACGTTTTTCTCCTTTTCGCCTCTTTTCTGGGCGTATTATTCTTCTTTTTCTTCTTTTTTTTTGTCTAATGCATACCCCATCAGTGCAGCAATGCTTATTCAATACCGCCAGCAGATGGAGACACTGGGGGATAATTTTCTAAGGATTTATACTGATTTTTCCTGTCTGAATTTGTCGCACAGAAAGTTGCAGGCCAAATATGTGTGACATTTCTGCGACTTTAGCTTCTAGAGCATTTTTACAACATTATACATAGGTGCTGAATACATAAAAAGCGACTGTTCAGCGACAGACAAGTCGCATCGGCTGAAAGTAGGCCAGAATGTCAGTCCATGTTGGAGCAGGTTTAGATACAGTCTAAAGTATAGATCTCAAAGTCTGTGCACAGAATTTAGCAAGGGCCTCGCACCTTCTGATGCATCAGGTAGGTGCACAATAGCATAGCCTAACCCTCTGTACTTTGGTCTATATTGATGCGGGACATAGACAGCCAGCTGATGACCAATCCATTAGTGCAATGGATGGCTGGAAGCATTTGTCTTTGCCTTTGCAATACCACAGAAGCAATGCATGGTCAATGTACAGCAATGACACACCTGTGTGAACAGCCAGGAGACCCCCCCCCCCATGTTATGTTACATAGTTACATAGTTAGTACGGTCGAAAAAAGACATATGTCCATCACGTTCAACCAGGGAATTAAGGGGTAGGGGTGTGGCGCGATATTGGGAAGGGATGAGATTTTATATTTCTTCATAAGCATTAATCTTATTTTGTCAATTAGGAACATTCAGCACCCACCCGCTATCAAGGCAGCTGCCTATCATGTCATGCCCTACCTGCACAGGTGTGCTGGCTACTCAAATGATCCAATTAAGGAGGCCATTTAGTCAGCAGCAGCAGAAGTCCTGTGCCTGGACGCTCCAACAGGGGCCAGACACAAGCAGAAGCAGAAGCAGCAGAAGCAGCAGCAGCACCACCTTTTGTTTTTTGGCTGCAGCAGCAGCAAGGCCCACAGGGCTGGCTAGCTGGCTAGCCAGCAAGCAGGTAGCAATGAAAGTAGGAATCTTTCTTTTTAACCCTGTAAGGGGGTGGTGCACTGTACCCGAAGATACTGCCATATCGGGTCAATGCATAGGGCGACGGAAGCAAGCTTCGAAATCGGCCCCCGTTCTCAAAAATCCATTTAATATATGGTCCCCAGATAGGGGACGTATCAGATATTAAACTGATAAGAACAGATACTACACTTGATCTTAGCCAAAAGGCCGAGAAGCGATAACCGTGAAGGGGCGGGCCCAACAAGTCCCCTTCATGGGCACTATCACTGCTTGCTGTCAGGGAGGCTGCCAGACAATTTTCCATGCACACTCTGGGCTGGGGGGCAGTCAACCACCAGTACACACAGCAGAACCTAAACCCATACCATTATTGCTAAGCAGCAAGACAGGGGCCCATTGCACTCCCACGGGGCCTTTTTAAATGCAATCCATAACCCGGATTTGCCAGGAACCCTTCTTACTCCTCCTACTTGCATGTGACACTGGGCTTAGGATCTGCATAGGAAACACACACACAAGCACACACCTACCTTTGTTGCCTGCAGATGCCTCCTTGGCTGTCCCCAAACGGTATCAAACCAACACCCACGGGAAGCTGTAAGCATAGAGGACATGCCTGCACCCCATTGGACTTACCTGTGTGGGTTAAATCCGGGTTATTTGACAACCTATGGCGGTGATGGTTCTGCTCAGGCAGAGCAGTGCTGATGCTCCTCATAAAGCTGTCGCTGCTGTGAAGGTTCTAGGTGACATCACAAATCCCTATGGTTACATACACAACAAAGCTGGGTTGTTGTTGTTTACACTCTGCAAGGCCTGTGGAAGTGAGTGACATCATAGCACTGTAGTTCTGAGGGTTCTAGATGGATGCAACAATCTCCTGTTGCTTCTATGAAGGCCATAATAGACGACATCACCAAACAGCTCCATAGTCACATACACAGCAAAGGAGAGATGTTGTTTACACCTAGTGATGTCAGTGGTATTGAGTGACATCACAGCACAGTGCTAAGGCTCCTGGGCCTGGACACAGCAGCGGCTGCAATATCTCAACGGAGAATACGTTTATATATATGTGTGTGTGTGCGCGTATATATATATATATATATATATATATATATATATATATATATATATATTTCTCCGCCGAAATCACTTTTAAACCCATTTCCACCTTTTTTCCCTTCTCTTCCTCTTACTTTTTTTTCACGTTTTTTTACGTTTTTCTCCTTTTCGCCTCTTTTCTGGGCGTATTATTCTTCTTTTTCTTCTTTTTTTTTGTCTAATGCATACCCCATCAGTGCAGCAATGCTTATTCAATACCGCCAGCAGATGGAGACACTGGGGGATAATTTTCTAAGGATTTATACTGATTTTTCCTGTCTGAATTTGTCGCACAGAAAGTTGCAGGCCAAATATGTGTGACATTTCTGCGACTTTAGCTTCTAGAGCATTTTTACAACATTATACATAGGTGCTGAATACATAAAAAGCGACTGTTCAGCGACAGACAAGTCGCATCGGCTGAAAGTAGGCCAGAATGTCAGTCCATGTTGGAGCAGGTTTAGATACAGTCTAAAGTATAGATCTCAAAGTCTGTGCACAGAATTTAGCAAGGGCCTCGCACCTTCTGATGCATCAGGTAGGTGCACAATAGCATAGCCTAACCCTCTGTACTTTGGTCTATATTGATGCGGGACATAGACAGCCAGCTGATGACCAATCCATTAGTGCAATGGATGGCTGGAAGCATTTGTCTTTGCCTTTGCAATACCACAGAAGCAATGCATGGTCAATGTACAGCAATGACACACCTGTGTGAACAGCCAGGAGACCCCCCCCCCCCATGTTATGTTACATAGTTACATAGTTAGTACGGTCGAAAAAAGACATATGTCCATCACGTTCAACCAGGGAATTAAGGGGTAGGGGTGTGGCGCGGATATTGGGGAAGGGATGAGATTTTATATTTCTTCATAAGCATTAATCTTATTTTGTCAATTAGGAACATTCAGCACCCACCCGCTATCAAGGCAGCTGCCTATCATGTCATGCCCTACCTGCACAGGTGTGCTGGCTACTCAAATGATCCAATTAAGGAGGCCATTTAGTCAGCAGCAGCAGAAGTCCTGTGCCTGGACGCTCCAACAGGGGCCAGACACAAGCAGAAGCAGAAGCAGCAGAAGCAGCAGCAGCACCACCTTTTGTTTTTTGGCTGCAGCAGCAGCAAGGCCCACAGGGCTGGCTAGCTGGCTAGCCAGCAAGCAGGTAGCAATGAAAGTAGGAATCTTTCTTTTTAACCCTGTAAGGGGGTGGTGCACTGTACCCGAAGATACTGCCATATCGGGTCAATGCATAGGGCGACGGAAGCAAGCTTCGAAATCGGCCCCCGTTCTCAAAAATCCATTTAATATATGGTCCCCAGATAGGGGACGTATCAGATATTAAACTGATAAGAACAGATACTACACTTGATCTTAGCCAAAAGGCCGAGAAGCGATAACCGTGAAAGGGGCGGGCCCAACAAGGTCCCCTTCATGGGCACTATCACTGCTTGCTGTCAGGGAGGCTGCCAGACAATTTTCCATGCACACTCTGGGCTGGGGGGCAGTCAACCACCAGTACACACAGCAGAACCTAAACCCATACCATTATTGCTAAGCAGCAAGACAGGGGCCCATTGCACTCCCACGGGGCCTTTTTAAATGCAATCCATAACCCGGATTTGCCAGGAACCCTTCTTACTCCTCCTACTTGCATGTGACACTGGGCTTAGGATCTGCATAGGAAACACACACACAAGCACACACCTACCTTTGTTGCCTGCAGATGCCTCCTTGGCTGTCCCCAAACGGTATCAAACCAACACCCACGGGAAGCTGTAAGCATAGAGGACATGCCTGCACCCCATTGGACTTACCTGTGTGGGTTAAATCCGGGTTATTTGACAACCTATGGCGGTGATGGTTCTGCTCAGGCAGAGCAGTGCTGATGCTCCTCATAAAGCTGTCGCTGCTGTGAAGGTTCTAGGTGACATCACAAATCCCTATGGTTACATACACAACAAAGCTGGGTTGTTGTTGTTTACACTCTGCAAGGCCTGTGGAAGTGAGTGACATCATAGCACTGTAGTTCTGAGGGTTCTAGATGGATGCAACAATCTCCTGTTGCTTCTATGAAGGCCATAATAGACGACATCACCAAACAGCTCCATAGTCACATACACAGCAAAGGAGAGATGTTGTTTACACCTAGTGATGTCAGTGGTATTGAGTGACATCACAGCACAGTGCTAAGGCTCCTGGGCCTGGACACAGCAGCGGCTGCAATATCTCAACGGAGAATACGTTTATATATATGTGTGTGTGTGCGCGTATATATATATATATATATATATATATATATATATATATATATATATATTTCTCCGCCGAAATCACTTTTAAACCCATTTCCACCTTTTTTTCCCTTCTCTTCCTCTTACTTTTTTTTCACGTTTTTTTACGTTTTTCTCCTTTTCGCCTCTTTTCTGGGCGTATTATTCTTCTTTTTCTTCTTTTTTTTTGTCTAATGCATACCCCATCAGTGCAGCAATGCTTATTCAATACCGCCAGCAGATGGAGACACTGGGGGATAATTTTCTAAGGATTTATACTGATTTTTCCTGTCTGAATTTGTCGCACAGAAAGTTGCAGGCCAAATATGTGTGACATTTCTGCGACTTTAGCTTCTAGAGCATTTTTACAACATTATACATAGGTGCTGAATACATAAAAAGCGACTGTTCAGCGACAGACAAGTCGCATCGGCTGAAAGTAGGCCAGAATGTCAGTCCATGTTGGAGCAGGTTTAGATACAGTCTAAAGTATAGATCTCAAAGTCTGTGCACAGAATTTAGCAAGGGCCTCGCACCTTCTGATGCATCAGGTAGGTGCACAATAGCATAGCCTAACCCTCTGTACTTTGGTCTATATTGATGCGGGACATAGACAGCCAGCTGATGACCAATCCATTAGTGCAATGGATGGCTGGAAGCATTTGTCTTTGCCTTTGCAATACCACAGAAGCAATGCATGGTCAATGTACAGCAATGACACACCTGTGTGAACAGCCAGGAGACCCCCCCCCCCATGTTATGTTACATAGTTACATAGTTAGTACGGTCGAAAAAGACATATGTCCATCACGTTCAACCAGGGAATTAAGGGGTAGGGGTGTGGCGCGATATTGGGGAAGGGATGAGATTTTATATTTCTTCATAAGCATTAATCTTATTTTGTCAATTAGGAACATTCAGCACCCACCCGCTATCAAGGCAGCTGCCTATCATGTCATGCCCTACCTGCACAGGTGTGCTGGCTACTCAAATGATCCAATTAAGGAGGCCATTTAGTCAGCAGCAGCAGAAGTCCTGTGCCTGGACGCTCCAACAGGGGCCAGACACAAGCAGAAGCAGAAGCAGCAGAAGCAGCAGCAGCACCACCTTTTGTTTTTTGGCTGCAGCAGCAGCAAGGCCCACAGGGCTGGCTAGCTGGCTAGCCAGCAAGCAGGTAGCAATGAAAGTAGGAATCTTTCTTTTTAACCCTGTAAGGGGGTGGTGCACTGTACCCGAAGATACTGCCATATCGGGTCAATGCATAGGGCGACGGAAGCAAGCTTCGAAATCGGCCCCCGTTCTCAAAAATCCATTTAATATATGGTCCCCAGATAGGGGACGTATCAGATATTAAACTGATAAGAACAGATACTACACTTGATCTTAGCCAAAAGGCCGAGAAGCGATAACCGTGAAAGGGGCGGGCCCAACAAGGTCCCCTTCATGGGCACTATCACTGCTTGCTGTCAGGGAGGCTGCCAGACAATTTTCCATGCACACTCTGGGCTGGGGGGCAGTCAACCACCAGTACACACAGCAGAACCTAAACCCATACCATTATTGCTAAGCAGCAAGACAGGGGCCCATTGCACTCCCACGGGGCCTTTTTAAATGCAATCCATAACCCGGATTTGCCAGGAACCCTTCTTACTCCTCCTACTTGCATGTGACACTGGGCTTAGGATCTGCATAGGAAACACACACACAAGCACACACCTACCTTTGTTGCCTGCAGATGCCTCCTTGGCTGTCCCCAAACGGTATCAAACCAACACCCACGGGAAGCTGTAAGCATAGAGGACATGCCTGCACCCCATTGGACTTACCTGTGTGGGTTAAATCCGGGTTATTTGACAACCTATGGCGGTGATGGTTCTGCTCAGGCAGAGCAGTGCTGATGCTCCTCATAAAGCTGTCGCTGCTGTGAAGGTTCTAGGTGACATCACAAATCCCTATGGTTACATACACAACAAAGCTGGGTTGTTGTTGTTTACACTCTGCAAGGCCTGTGGAAGTGAGTGACATCATAGCACTGTAGTTCTGAGGGTTCTAGATGGATGCAACAATCTCCTGTTGCTTCTATGAAGGCCATAATAGACGACATCACCAAACAGCTCCATAGTCACATACACAGCAAAGGAGAGATGTTGTTTACACCTAGTGATGTCAGTGGTATTGAGTGACATCACAGCACAGTGCTAAGGCTCCTGGGCCTGGACACAGCAGCGGCTGCAATATCTCAACGGAGAATACGTTTATATATATGTGTGTGTGTGCGCGTATATATATATATATATATATATATATATATATATATATATATATATATATATTTCTCCGCCGAAATCACTTTTAAACCCATTTCCACCTTTTTTTCCCTTCTCTTCCTCTTACTTTTTTTTCACGTTTTTTTACGTTTTTCTCCTTTTCGCCTCTTTTCTGGGCGTATTATTCTTCTTTTTCTTCTTTTTTTTTGTCTAATGCATACCCCATCAGTGCAGCAATGCTTATTCAATACCGCCAGCAGATGGAGACACTGGGGATAATTTTCTAAGGATTTATACTGATTTTTCCTGTCTGAATTTGTCGCACAGAAAGTTGCAGGCCAAATATGTGTGACATTTCTGCGACTTTAGCTTCTAGAGCATTTTTACAACATTATACATAGGTGCTGAATACATAAAAAGCGACTGTTCAGCGACAGACAAGTCGCATCGGCTGAAAGTAGGCCAGAATGTCAGTCCATGTTGGAGCAGGTTTAGATACAGTCTAAAGTATAGATCTCAAAGTCTGTGCACAGAATTTAGCAAGGGCCTCGCACCTTCTGATGCATCAGGTAGGTGCACAATAGCATAGCCTAACCCTCTGTACTTTGGTCTATATTGATGCGGGACATAGACAGCCAGCTGATGACCAATCCATTAGTGCAATGGATGGCTGGAAGCATTTGTCTTTGCCTTTGCAATACCACAGAAGGCAATGCATGGTCAATGTACAGCAATGACACACCTGTGTGAACAGCCAGGAGACCCCCCCCCCCCATGTTATGTTACATAGTTACATAGTTAGTACGGTCGAAAAAAGACATATGTCCATCACGTTCAACCAGGGAATTAAGGGGTAGGGGTGTGGCGCGATATTGGGGAAGGGATGAGATTTTATATTTCTTCATAAGCATTAATCTTATTTTGTCAATTAGGAACATTCAGCACCCACCCGCTATCAAGGCAGCTGCCTATCATGTCATGCCCTACCTGCACAGGTGTGCTGGCTACTCAAATGATCCAATTAAGGAGGCCATTTAGTCAGCAGCAGCAGAAGTCCTGTGCCTGGACGCTCCAACAGGGGCCAGACACAAGCAGAAGCAGAAGCAGCAGAAGCAGCAGCAGCACCACCTTTTGTTTTTTGGCTGCAGCAGCAGCAAGGCCCACAGGGCTGGCTAGCTGGCTAGCCAGCAAGCAGGTAGCAATGAAAGTAGGAATCTTTCTTTTTAACCCTGTAAGGGGGTGGTGCACTGTACCCGAAGATACTGCCATATCGGGTCAATGCATAGGGCGACGGAAGCAAGCTTCGAAATCGGCCCCCGTTCTCAAAAATCCATTTAATATATGGTCCCCAGATAGGGGACGTATCAGATATTAAACTGATAAGAACAGATACTACACTTGATCTTAGCCAAAAGGCCGAGAAGCGATAACCGTGAAAGGGGCGGGCCCAACAAGGTCCCCTTCATGGGCACTATCACTGCTTGCTGTCAGGGAGGCTGCCAGACAATTTTCCATGCACACTCTGGGCTGGGGGGCAGTCAACCACCAGTACACACAGCAGAACCTAAACCCATACCATTATTGCTAAGCAGCAAGACAGGGGCCCATTGCACTCCCACGGGGCCTTTTTAAATGCAATCCATAACCCGGATTTGCCAGGAACCCTTCTTACTCCTCCTACTTGCATGTGACACTGGGCTTAGGATCTGCATAGGAAACACACACACAAGCACACACCTACCTTTGTTGCCTGCAGATGCCTCCTTGGCTGTCCCCAAACGGTATCAAACCAACACCCACGGGAAGCTGTAAGCATAGAGGACATGCCTGCACCCCATTGGACTTACCTGTGTGGGTTAAATCCGGGTTATTTGACAACCTATGGCGGTGATGGTTCTGCTCAGGCAGAGCAGTGCTGATGCTCCTCATAAAGCTGTCGCTGCTGTGAAGGTTCTAGGTGACATCACAAATCCCTATGGTTACATACACAACAAAGCTGGGTTGTTGTTGTTTACACTCTGCAAGGCCTGTGGAAGTGAGTGACATCATAGCACTGTAGTTCTGAGGGTTCTAGATGGATGCAACAATCTCCTGTTGCTTCTATGAAGGCCATAATAGACGACATCACCAAACAGCTCCATAGTCACATACACAGCAAAGGAGAGATGTTGTTTACACCTAGTGATGTCAGTGGTATTGAGTGACATCACAGCACAGTGCTAAGGCTCCTGGGCCTGGACACAGCAGCGGCTGCAATATCTCAACGGAGAATACGTTTATATATATGTGTGTGTGTGCGCGTATATATATATATATATATATATATATATATATATATATATATATATATATATTTCTCCGCCGAAATCACTTTTAAACCCATTTCCACCTTTTTTTCCCTTCTCTTCCTCTTACTTTTTTTTCACGTTTTTTTACGTTTTTCTCCTTTTCGCCTCTTTTCTGGGCGTATTATTCTTCTTTTTCTTCTTTTTTTTTGTCTAATGCATACCCCATCAGTGCAGCAATGCTTATTCAATACCGCCAGCAGATGGAGACACTGGGGGATAATTTTCTAAGGATTTATACTGATTTTTCCTGTCTGAATTTGTCGCACAGAAAGTTGCAGGCCAAATATGTGTGACATTTCTGCGACTTTAGCTTCTAGAGCATTTTTACAACATTATACATAGGTGCTGAATACATAAAAAGCGACTGTTCAGCGACAGACAAGTCGCATCGGCTGAAAGTAGGCCAGAATGTCAGTCCATGTTGGAGCAGGTTTAGATACAGTCTAAAGTATAGATCTCAAAGTCTGTGCACAGAATTTAGCAAGGGCCTCGCACCTTCTGATGCATCAGGTAGGTGCACAATAGCATAGCCTAACCCTCTGTACTTTGGTCTATATTGATGCGGGACATAGACAGCCAGCTGATGACCAATCCATTAGTGCAATGGATGGCTGGAAGCATTTGTCTTTGCCTTTGCAATACCACAGAAGCAATGCATGGTCAATGTACAGCAATGACACACCTGTGTGAACAGCCAGGAGACCCCCCCCCCCCATGTTATGTTACATAGTTACATAGTTAGTACGGTCGAAAAAAGACATATGTCCATCACGTTCAACCAGGGAATTAAGGGGTAGGGGTGTGGCGCGATATTGGGGAAGGGATGAGATTTTATATTTCTTCATAAGCATTAATCTTATTTTGTCAATTAGGAACATTCAGCACCCACCCGCTATCAAGGCAGCTGCCTATCATGTCATGCCCTACCTGCACAGGTGTGCTGGCTACTCAAATGATCCAATTAAGGAGGCCATTTAGTCAGCAGCAGCAGAAGTCCTGTGCCTGGACGCTCCAACAGGGGCCAGACACAAGCAGAAGCAGAAGCAGCAGAAGCAGCAGCAGCACCACCTTTTGTTTTTTGGCTGCAGCAGCAGCAAGGCCCACAGGGCTGGCTAGCTGGCTAGCCAGCAAGCAGGTAGCAATGAAAGTAGGAATCTTTCTTTTTAACCCTGTAAGGGGGTGGTGCACTGTACCCGAAGATACTGCCATATCGGGTCAATGCATAGGGCGACGGAAGCAAGCTTCGAAATCGGCCCCCGTTCTCAAAAATCCATTTAATATATGGTCCCCAGATAGGGGACGTATCAGATATTAAACTGATAAGAACAGATACTACACTTGATCTTAGCCAAAAGGCCGAGAAGCGATAACCGTGAAAGGGGCGGGCCCAACAAGGTCCCCTTCATGGGCACTATCACTGCTTGCTGTCAGGGAGGCTGCCAGACAATTTTCCATGCACACTCTGGGCTGGGGGGCAGTCAACCACCAGTACACACAGCAGAACCTAAACCCATACCATTATTGCTAAGCAGCAAGACAGGGGCCCATTGCACTCCCACGGGGCCTTTTTAAATGCAATCCATAACCCGGATTTGCCAGGAACCCTTCTTACTCCTCCTACTTGCATGTGACACTGGGCTTAGGATCTGCATAGGAAACACACACACAAGCACACACCTACCTTTGTTGCCTGCAGATGCCTCCTTGGCTGTCCCCAAACGGTATCAAACCAACACCCACGGGAAGCTGTAAGCATAGAGGACATGCCTGCACCCCATTGGACTTACCTGTGTGGGTTAAATCCGGGTTATTTGACAACCTATGGCGGTGATGGTTCTGCTCAGGCAGAGCAGTGCTGATGCTCCTCATAAAGCTGTCGCTGCTGTGAAGGTTCTAGGTGACATCACAAATCCCTATGGTTACATACACAACAAAGCTGGGTTGTTGTTGTTTACACTCTGCAAGGCCTGTGGAAGTGAGTGACATCATAGCACTGTAGTTCTGAGGGTTCTAGATGGATGCAACAATCTCCTGTTGCTTCTATGAAGGCCATAATAGACGACATCACCAAACAGCTCCATAGTCACATACACAGCAAAGGAGAGATGTTGTTTACACCTAGTGATGTCAGTGGTATTGAGTGACATCACAGCACAGTGCTAAGGCTCCTGGGCCTGGACACAGCAGCGGCTGCAATATCTCAACGGAGAATACGTTTATATATATGTGTGTGTGTGCGCGTATATATATATATATATATATATATATATATATATATATATATATATTTCTCCGCCGAAATCACTTTTAAACCCATTTCCACCTTTTTTTCCCTTCTCTTCCTCTTACTTTTTTTTCACGTTTTTTTACGTTTTTCTCCTTTTCGCCTCTTTTCTGGGCGTATTATTCTTCTTTTTCTTCTTTTTTTTTGTCTAATGCATACCCCATCAGTGCAGCAATGCTTATTCAATACCGCCAGCAGATGGAGACACTGGGGGATAATTTTCTAAGGATTTATACTGATTTTTCCTGTCTGAATTTGTCGCACAGAAAGTTGCAGGCCAAATATGTGTGACATTTCTGCGACTTTAGCTTCTAGAGCATTTTTACAACATTATACATAGGTGCTGAATACATAAAAAGCGACTGTTCAGCGACAGACAAGTCGCATCGGCTGAAAGTAGGCCAGAATGTCAGTCCATGTTGGAGCAGGTTTAGATACAGTCTAAAGTATAGATCTCAAAGTCTGTGCACAGAATTTAGCAAGGGCCTCGCACCTTCTGATGCATCAGGTAGGTGCACAATAGCATAGCCTAACCCTCTGTACTTTGGTCTATATTGATGCGGGACATAGACAGCCAGCTGATGACCAATCCATTAGTGCAATGGATGGCTGGAAGCATTTGTCTTTGCCTTTGCAATACCACAGAAGCAATGCATGGTCAATGTACAGCAATGACACACCTGTGTGAACAGCCAGGAGACCCCCCCCCCCCATGTTATGTTACATAGTTACATAGTTAGTACGGTCGAAAAAAGACATATGTCCATCACGTTCAACCAGGGAATTAAGGGGTAGGGGTGTGGCGCGATATTGGGGAAGGGATGAGATTTTATATTTCTTCATAAGCATTAATCTTATTTTGTCAATTAGGAACATTCAGCACCCACCCGCTATCAAGGCAGCTGCCTATCATGTCATGCCCTACCTGCACAGGTGTGCTGGCTACTCAAATGATCCAATTAAGGAGGCCATTTAGTCAGCAGCAGCAGAAGTCCTGTGCCTGGACGCTCCAACAGGGGCCAGACACAAGCAGAAGCAGAAGCAGCAGAAGCAGCAGCAGCACCACCTTTTGTTTTTTGGCTGCAGCAGCAGCAAGGCCCACAGGGCTGGCTAGCTGGCTAGCCAGCAAGCAGGTAGCAATGAAAGTAGGAATCTTTCTTTTTAACCCTGTAAGGGGGTGGTGCACTGTACCCGAAGATACTGCCATATCGGGTCAATGCATAGGGCGACGGAAGCAAGCTTCGAAATCGGCCCCCGTTCTCAAAAATCCATTTAATATATGGTCCCCAGATAGGGGACGTATCAGATATTAAACTGATAAGAACAGATACTACACTTGATCTTAGCCAAAAGGCCGAGAAGCGATAACCGTGAAAGGGGCGGGCCCAACAAGGTCCCCTTCATGGGCACTATCACTGCTTGCTGTCAGGGAGGCTGCCAGACAATTTTCCATGCACACTCTGGGCTGGGGGGCAGTCAACCACCAGTACACACAGCAGAACCTAAACCCATACCATTATTGCTAAGCAGCAAGACAGGGGCCCATTGCACTCCCACGGGGCCTTTTTAAATGCAATCCATAACCCGGATTTGCCAGGAACCCTTCTTACTCCTCCTACTTGCATGTGACACTGGGCTTAGGATCTGCATAGGAAACACACACACAAGCACACACCTACCTTTGTTGCCTGCAGATGCCTCCTTGGCTGTCCCCAAACGGTATCAAACCAACACCCACGGGAAGCTGTAAGCATAGAGGACATGCCTGCACCCCATTGGACTTACCTGTGTGGGTTAAATCCGGGTTATTTGACAACCTATGGCGGTGATGGTTCTGCTCAGGCAGAGCAGTGCTGATGCTCCTCATAAAGCTGTCGCTGCTGTGAAGGTTCTAGGTGACATCACAAATCCCTATGGTTACATACACAACAAAGCTGGGTTGTTGTTGTTTACACTCTGCAAGGCCTGTGGAAGTGAGTGACATCATAGCACTGTAGTTCTGAGGGTTCTAGATGGATGCAACAATCTCCTGTTGCTTCTATGAAGGCCATAATAGACGACATCACCAAACAGCTCCATAGTCACATACACAGCAAAGGAGAGATGTTGTTTACACCTAGTGATGTCAGTGGTATTGAGTGACATCACAGCACAGTGCTAAGGCTCCTGGGCCTGGACACAGCAGCGGCTGCAATATCTCAACGGAGAATACGTTTATATATATGTGTGTGTGTGCGCGTATATATATATATATATATATATATATATATATATATATATATATATATATTTCTCCGCCGAAATCACTTTTAAACCCATTTCCACCTTTTTTTCCCTTCTCTTCCTCTTACTTTTTTTTCACGTTTTTTTACGTTTTTCTCCTTTTCGCCTCTTTTCTGGGCGTATTATTCTTCTTTTTCTTCTTTTTTTTTGTCTAATGCATACCCCATCAGTGCAGCAATGCTTATTCAATACCGCCAGCAGATGGAGACACTGGGGGATAATTTTCTAAGGATTTATACTGATTTTTCCTGTCTGAATTTGTCGCACAGAAAGTTGCAGGCCAAATATGTGTGACATTTCTGCGACTTTAGCTTCTAGAGCATTTTTACAACATTATACATAGGTGCTGAATACATAAAAAGCGACTGTTCAGCGACAGACAAGTCGCATCGGCTGAAAGTAGGCCAGAATGTCAGTCCATGTTGGAGCAGGTTTAGATACAGTCTAAAGTATAGATCTCAAAGTCTGTGCACAGAATTTAGCAAGGGCCTCGCACCTTCTGATGCATCAGGTAGGTGCACAATAGCATAGCCTAACCCTCTGTACTTTGGTCTATATTGATGCGGGACATAGACAGCCAGCTGATGACCAATCCATTAGTGCAATGGATGGCTGGAAGCATTTGTCTTTGCCTTTGCAATACCACAGAAGCAATGCATGGTCAATGTACAGCAATGACACACCTGTGTGAACAGCCAGGAGACCCCCCCCCCCCATGTTATGTTACATAGTTACATAGTTAGTACGGTCGAAAAAAGACATATGTCCATCACGTTCAACCAGGGAATTAAGGGGTAGGGGTGTGGCGCGATATTGGGGAAGGGATGAGATTTTATATTTCTTCATAAGCATTAATCTTATTTTGTCAATTAGGAACATTCAGCACCCACCCGCTATCAAGGCAGCTGCCTATCATGTCATGCCCTACCTGCACAGGTGTGCTGGCTACTCAAATGATCCAATTAAGGAGGCCATTTAGTCAGCAGCAGCAGAAGTCCTGTGCCTGGACGCTCCAACAGGGGCCAGACACAAGCAGAAGCAGAAGCAGCAGAAGCAGCAGCAGCACCACCTTTTGTTTTTTGGCTGCAGCAGCAGCAAGGCCCACAGGGCTGGCTAGCTGGCTAGCCAGCAAGCAGGTAGCAATGAAAGTAGGAATCTTTCTTTTTAACCCTGTAAGGGGGTGGTGCACTGTACCCGAAGATACTGCCATATCGGGTCAATGCATAGGGCGACGGAAGCAAGCTTCGAAATCGGCCCCCGTTCTCAAAAATCCATTTAATATATGGTCCCCAGATAGGGGACGTATCAGATATTAAACTGATAAGAACAGATACTACACTTGATCTTAGCCAAAAGGCCGAGAAGCGATAACCGTGAAAGGGGCGGGCCCAACAAGGTCCCCTTCATGGGCACTATCACTGCTTGCTGTCAGGGAGGCTGCCAGACAATTTTCCATGCACACTCTGGGCTGGGGGGCAGTCAACCACCAGTACACACAGCAGAACCTAAACCCATACCATTATTGCTAAGCAGCAAGACAGGGGCCCATTGCACTCCCACGGGGCCTTTTTAAATGCAATCCATAACCCGGATTTGCCAGGAACCCTTCTTACTCCTCCTACTTGCATGTGACACTGGGCTTAGGATCTGCATAGGAAACACACACACAAGCACACACCTACCTTTGTTGCCTGCAGATGCCTCCTTGGCTGTCCCCAAACGGTATCAAACCAACACCCACGGGAAGCTGTAAGCATAGAGGACATGCCTGCACCCCATTGGACTTACCTGTGTGGGTTAAATCCGGGTTATTTGACAACCTATGGCGGTGATGGTTCTGCTCAGGCAGAGCAGTGCTGATGCTCCTCATAAAGCTGTCGCTGCTGTGAAGGTTCTAGGTGACATCACAAATCCCTATGGTTACATACACAACAAAGCTGGGTTGTTGTTGTTTACACTCTGCAAGGCCTGTGGAAGTGAGTGACATCATAGCACTGTAGTTCTGAGGGTTCTAGATGGATGCAACAATCTCCTGTTGCTTCTATGAAGGCCATAATAGACGACATCACCAAACAGCTCCATAGTCACATACACAGCAAAGGAGAGATGTTGTTTACACCTAGTGATGTCAGTGGTATTGAGTGACATCACAGCACAGTGCTAAGGCTCCTGGGCCTGGACACAGCAGCGGCTGCAATATCTCAACGGAGAATACGTTTATATATATGTGTGTGTGTGCGCGTATATATATATATATATATATATATATATATATATATATATATATATATATTTCTCCGCCGAAATCACTTTTAAACCCATTTCCACCTTTTTTTCCCTTCTCTTCCTCTTACTTTTTTTTCACGTTTTTTTACGTTTTTCTCCTTTTCGCCTCTTTTCTGGGCGTATTATTCTTCTTTTTCTTCTTTTTTTTTGTCTAATGCATACCCCATCAGTGCAGCAATGCTTATTCAATACCGCCAGCAGATGGAGACACTGGGGGATAATTTTCTAAGGATTTATACTGATTTTTCCTGTCTGAATTTGTCGCACAGAAAGTTGCAGGCCAAATATGTGTGACATTTCTGCGACTTTAGCTTCTAGAGCATTTTTACAACATTATACATAGGTGCTGAATACATAAAAAGCGACTGTTCAGCGACAGACAAGTCGCATCGGCTGAAAGTAGGCCAGAATGTCAGTCCATGTTGGAGCAGGTTTAGATACAGTCTAAAGTATAGATCTCAAAGTCTGTGCACAGAATTTAGCAAGGGCCTCGCACCTTCTGATGCATCAGGTAGGTGCACAATAGCATAGCCTAACCCTCTGTACTTTGGTCTATATTGATGCGGGACATAGACAGCCAGCTGATGACCAATCCATTAGTGCAATGGATGGCTGGAAGCATTTGTCTTTGCCTTTGCAATACCACAGAAGCAATGCATGGTCAATGTACAGCAATGACACACCTGTGTGAACAGCCAGGAGACCCCCCCCCCCCATGTTATGTTACATAGTTACATAGTTAGTACGGTCGAAAAAAGACATATGTCCATCACGTTCAACCAGGGAATTAAGGGGTAGGGGTGTGGCGCGATATTGGGGAAGGGATGAGATTTTATATTTCTTCATAAGCATTAATCTTATTTTGTCAATTAGGAACATTCAGCACCCACCCGCTATCAAGGCAGCTGCCTATCATGTCATGCCCTACCTGCACAGGTGTGCTGGCTACTCAAATGATCCAATTAAGGAGGCCATTTAGTCAGCAGCAGCAGAAGTCCTGTGCCTGGACGCTCCAACAGGGGCCAGACACAAGCAGAAGCAGAAGCAGCAGAAGCAGCAGCAGCACCACCTTTTGTTTTTTGGCTGCAGCAGCAGCAAGGCCCACAGGGCTGGCTAGCTGGCTAGCCAGCAAGCAGGTAGCAATGAAAGTAGGAATCTTTCTTTTTAACCCTGTAAGGGGGTGGTGCACTGTACCCGAAGATACTGCCATATCGGGTCAATGCATAGGGCGACGGAAGCAAGCTTCGAAATCGGCCCCCGTTCTCAAAAATCCATTTAATATATGGTCCCCAGATAGGGGACGTATCAGATATTAAACTGATAAGAACAGATACTACACTTGATCTTAGCCAAAAGGCCGAGAAGCGATAACCGTGAAAGGGGCGGGCCCAACAAGGTCCCCTTCATGGGCACTATCACTGCTTGCTGTCAGGGAGGCTGCCAGACAATTTTCCATGCACACTCTGGGCTGGGGGGCAGTCAACCACCAGTACACACAGCAGAACCTAAACCCATACCATTATTGCTAAGCAGCAAGACAGGGGCCCATTGCACTCCCACGGGGCCTTTTTAAATGCAATCCATAACCCGGATTTGCCAGGAACCCTTCTTACTCCTCCTACTTGCATGTGACACTGGGCTTAGGATCTGCATAGGAAACACACACACAAGCACACACCTACCTTTGTTGCCTGCAGATGCCTCCTTGGCTGTCCCCAAACGGTATCAAACCAACACCCACGGGAAGCTGTAAGCATAGAGGACATGCCTGCACCCCATTGGACTTACCTGTGTGGGTTAAATCCGGGTTATTTGACAACCTATGGCGGTGATGGTTCTGCTCAGGCAGAGCAGTGCTGATGCTCCTCATAAAGCTGTCGCTGCTGTGAAGGTTCTAGGTGACATCACAAATCCCTATGGTTACATACACAACAAAGCTGGGTTGTTGTTGTTTACACTCTGCAAGGCCTGTGGAAGTGAGTGACATCATAGCACTGTAGTTCTGAGGGTTCTAGATGGATGCAACAATCTCCTGTTGCTTCTATGAAGGCCATAATAGACGACATCACCAAACAGCTCCATAGTCACATACACAGCAAAGGAGAGATGTTGTTTACACCTAGTGATGTCAGTGGTATTGAGTGACATCACAGCACAGTGCTAAGGCTCCTGGGCCTGGACACAGCAGCGGCTGCAATATCTCAACGGAGAATACGTTTATATATATGTGTGTGTGTGCGCATATATATATATATATATATATATATATATATATATATATATATATATTTCTCCGCCGAAATCACTTTTAAACCCATTTCCACCTTTTTTTCCCTTCTCTTCCTCTTACTTTTTTTTCACGTTTTTTTACGTTTTTCTCCTTTTCGCCTCTTTTCTGGGCGTATTATTCTTCTTTTTCTTCTTTTTTTTTGTCTAATGCATACCCCATCAGTGCAGCAATGCTTATTCAATACCGCCAGCAGATGGAGACACTGGGGGATAATTTTCTAAGGATTTATACTGATTTTTCCTGTCTGAATTTGTCGCACAGAAAGTTGCAGGCCAAATATGTGTGACATTTCTGCGACTTTAGCTTCTAGAGCATTTTTACAACATTATACATAGGTGCTGAATACATAAAAAGCGACTGTTCAGCGACAGACAAGTCGCATCGGCTGAAAGTAGGCCAGAATGTCAGTCCATGTTGGAGCAGGTTTAGATACAGTCTAAAGTATAGATCTCAAAGTCTGTGCACAGAATTTAGCAAGGGCCTCGCACCTTCTGATGCATCAGGTAGGTGCACAATAGCATAGCCTAACCCTCTGTACTTTGGTCTATATTGATGCGGGACATAGACAGCCAGCTGATGACCAATCCATTAGTGCAATGGATGGCTGGAAGCATTTATCTTTGCCTTTGCAATACCACAGAAGCAATGCATGGTCAATGTACAGCAATGACACACCTGTGTGAACAGCCAGGAGACCCCCCCCCCCCATGTTATGTTACATAGTTACATAGTTAGTACGGTCGAAAAAAGACATATGTCCATCACGTTCAACCAGGGAATTAAGGGGTAGGGGTGTGGCGCGATATTGGGGAAGGGATGAGATTTTATATTTCTTCATAAGCATTAATCTTATTTTGTCAATTAGGAACATTCAGCACCCACCCGCTATCAAGGCAGCTGCCTATCATGTCATGCCCTACCTGCACAGGTGTGCTGGCTACTCAAATGATCCAATTAAGGAGGCCATTTAGTCAGCAGCAGCAGAAGTCCTGTGCCTGGACGCTCCAACAGGGGCCAGACACAAGCAGAAGCAGAAGCAGCAGAAGCAGCAGCAGCACCACCTTTTGTTTTTTGGCTGCAGCAGCAGCAAGGCCCACAGGGCTGGCTAGCTGGCTAGCCAGCAAGCAGGTAGCAATGAAAGTAGGAATCTTTCTTTTTAACCCTGTAAGGGGGTGGTGCACTGTACCCGAAGATACTGCCATATCGGGTCAATGCATAGGGCGACGGAAGCAAGCTTCGAAATCGGCCCCCGTTCTCAAAAATCCATTTAATATATGGTCCCCAGATAGGGGACGTATCAGATATTAAACTGATAAGAACAGATACTACACTTGATCTTAGCCAAAAGGCCGAGAAGCGATAACCGTGAAAGGGGCGGGCCCAACAAGGTCCCCTTCATGGGCACTATCACTGCTTGCTGTCAGGGAGGCTGCCAGACAATTTTCCATGCACACTCTGGGCTGGGGGGCAGTCAACCACCAGTACACACAGCAGAACCTAAACCCATACCATTATTGCTAAGCAGCAAGACAGGGGCCCATTGCACTCCCACGGGGCCTTTTTAAATGCAATCCATAACCCGGATTTGCCAGGAACCCTTCTTACTCCTCCTACTTGCATGTGACACTGGGCTTAGGATCTGCATAGGAAACACACACACAAGCACACACCTACCTTTGTTGCCTGCAGATGCCTCCTTGGCTGTCCCCAAACGGTATCAAACCAACACCCACGGGAAGCTGTAAGCATAGAGGACATGCCTGCACCCCATTGGACTTACCTGTGTGGGTTAAATCCGGGTTATTTGACAACCTATGGCGGTGATGGTTCTGCTCAGGCAGAGCAGTGCTGATGCTCCTCATAAAGCTGTCGCTGCTGTGAAGGTTCTAGGTGACATCACAAATCCCTATGGTTACATACACAACAAAGCTGGGTTGTTGTTGTTTACACTCTGCAAGGCCTGTGGAAGTGAGTGACATCATAGCACTGTAGTTCTGAGGGTTCTAGATGGATGCAACAATCTCCTGTTGCTTCTATGAAGGCCATAATAGACGACATCACCAAACAGCTCCATAGTCACATACACAGCAAAGGAGAGATGTTGTTTACACCTAGTGATGTCAGTGGTATTGAGTGACATCACAGCACAGTGCTAAGGCTCCTGGGCCTGGACACAGCAGCGGCTGCAATATCTCAACGGAGAATACGTTTATATATATGTGTGTGTGTGCGCGTATATATATATATATATATATATATATATATATATATATATATATATTTCTCCGCCGAAATCACTTTTAAACCCATTTCCACCTTTTTTTCCCTTCTCTTCCTCTTACTTTTTTTTCACGTTTTTTTACGTTTTTCTCCTTTTCGCCTCTTTTCTGGGCGTATTATTCTTCTTTTTCTTCTTTTTTTTTGTCTAATGCATACCCCATCAGTGCAGCAATGCTTATTCAATACCGCCAGCAGATGGAGACACTGGGGGATAATTTTCTAAGGATTTATACTGATTTTTCCTGTCTGAATTTGTCGCACAGAAAGTTGCAGGCCAAATATGTGTGACATTTCTGCGACTTTAGCTTCTAGAGCATTTTTACAACATTATACATAGGTGCTGAATACATAAAAAGCGACTGTTCAGCGACAGACAAGTCGCATCGGCTGAAAGTAGGCCAGAATGTCAGTCCATGTTGGAGCAGGTTTAGATACAGTCTAAAGTATAGATCTCAAAGTCTGTGCACAGAATTTAGCAAGGGCCTCGCACCTTCTGATGCATCAGGTAGGTGCACAATAGCATAGCCTAACCCTCTGTACTTTGGTCTATATTGATGCGGGACATAGACAGCCAGCTGATGACCAA
This sequence comes from Hyla sarda, assembly GCF_029499605.1. NCBI lineage: Eukaryota > Metazoa > Chordata > Amphibia > Anura > Hylidae > Hyla > Hyla sarda. The sequence goes on from NW_026609247.1 coordinate 24,807, forward strand.
TCCATTAGTGCAATGGATGGCTGGAAGCATTTGTCTTTGCCTTTGCAATACCACAGAAGCAATGCATGGTCAATGTACAGCAATGACACACCTGTGTGAACAGCCAGGAGACCCCCCCCCCCCATGTTATGTTACATAGTTACATAGTTAGTACGGTCGAAAAAAGACATATGTCCATCACGTTCAACCAGGGAATTAAGGGGTAGGGGTGTGGCGCGATATTGGGGAAGGGATGAGATTTTATATTTCTTCATAAGCATTAATCTTATTTTGTCAATTAGGAACATTCAGCACCCACCCGCTATCAAGGCAGCTGCCTATCATGTCATGCCCTACCTGCACAGGTGTGCTGGCTACTCAAATGATCCAATTAAGGAGGCCATTTAGTCAGCAGCAGCAGAAGTCCTGTGCCTGGACGCTCCAACAGGGGCCAGACACAAGCAGAAGCAGAAGCAGCAGAAGCAGCAGCAGCACCACCTTTTGTTTTTTGGCTGCAGCAGCAGCAAGGCCCACAGGGCTGGCTAGCTGGCTAGCCAGCAAGCAGGTAGCAATGAAAGTAGGAATCTTTCTTTTTAACCCTGTAAGGGGGTGGTGCACTGTACCCGAAGATACTGCCATATCGGGTCAATGCATAGGGCGACGGAAGCAAGCTTCGAAATCGGCCCCCGTTCTCAAAAATCCATTTAATATATGGTCCCCAGATAGGGGACGTATCAGATATTAAACTGATAAGAACAGATACTACACTTGATCTTAGCCAAAAGGCCGAGAAGCGATAACCGTGAAAGGGGCGGGCCCAACAAGGTCCCCTTCATGGGCACTATCACTGCTTGCTGTCAGGGAGGCTGCCAGACAATTTTCCATGCACACTCTGGGCTGGGGGGCAGTCAACCACCAGTACACACAGCAGAACCTAAACCCATACCATTATTGCTAAGCAGCAAGACAGGGGCCCATTGCACTCCCACGGGGCCTTTTTAAATGCAATCCATAACCCGGATTTGCCAGGAACCCTTCTTACTCCTCCTACTTGCATGTGACACTGGGCTTAGGATCTGCATAGGAAACACACACACAAGCACACACCTACCTTTGTTGCCTGCAGATGCCTCCTTGGCTGTCCCCAAACGGTATCAAACCAACACCCACGGGAAGCTGTAAGCATAGAGGACATGCCTGCACCCCATTGGACTTACCTGTGTGGGTTAAATCCGGGTTATTTGACAACCTATGGCGGTGATGGTTCTGCTCAGGCAGAGCAGTGCTGATGCTCCTCATAAAGCTGTCGCTGCTGTGAAGGTTCTAGGTGACATCACAAATCCCTATGGTTACATACACAACAAAGCTGGGTTGTTGTTGTTTACACTCTGCAAGGCCTGTGGAAGTGAGTGACATCATAGCACTGTAGTTCTGAGGGTTCTAGATGGATGCAACAATCTCCTGTTGCTTCTATGAAGGCCATAATAGACGACATCACCAAACAGCTCCATAGTCACATACACAGCAAAGGAGAGATGTTGTTTACACCTAGTGATGTCAGTGGTATTGAGTGACATCACAGCACAGTGCTAAGGCTCCTGGGCCTGGACACAGCAGCGGCTGCAATATCTCAACGGAGAATACGTTTATATATATGTGTGTGTGTGCGCGTATATATATATATATATATATATATATATATATATATATATATTTCTCCGCCGAAATCACTTTTAAACCCATTTCCACCTTTTTTTCCCTTCTCTTCCTCTTACTTTTTTTTCACGTTTTTTTACGTTTTTCTCCTTTTCGCCTCTTTTCTGGGCGTATTATTCTTCTTTTTCTTCTTTTTTTTTGTCTAATGCATACCCCATCAGTGCAGCAATGCTTATTCAATACCGCCAGCAGATGGAGACACTGGGGGATAATTTTCTAAGGATTTATACTGATTTTTCCTGTCTGAATTTGTCGCACAGAAAGTTGCAGGCCAAATATGTGTGACATTTCTGCGACTTTAGCTTCTAGAGCATTTTTACAACATTATACATAGGTGCTGAATACATAAAAAGCGACTGTTCAGCGACAGACAAGTCGCATCGGCTGAAAGTAGGCCAGAATGTCAGTCCATGTTGGAGCAGGTTTAGATACAGTCTAAAGTATAGATCTCAAAGTCTGTGCACAGAATTTAGCAAGGGCCTCGCACCTTCTGATGCATCAGGTAGGTGCACAATAGCATAGCCTAACCCTCTGTACTTTGGTCTATATTGATGCGGGACATAGACAGCCAGCTGATGACCAATCCATTAGTGCAATGGATGGCTGGAAGCATTTGTCTTTGCCTTTGCAATACCACAGAAGCAATGCATGGTCAATGTACAGCAATGACACACCTGTGTGAACAGCCAGGAGACCCCCCCCCCCCATGTTATGTTACATAGTTACATAGTTAGTACGGTCGAAAAAAGACATATGTCCATCACGTTCAACCAGGGAATTAAGGGGTAGGGGTGTGGCGCGATATTGGGGAAGGGATGAGATTTTATATTTCTTCATAAGCATTAATCTTATTTTGTCAATTAGGAACATTCAGCACCCACCCGCTATCAAGGCAGCTGCCTATCATGTCATGCCCTACCTGCACAGGTGTGCTGGCTACTCAAATGATCCAATTAAGGAGGCCATTTAGTCAGCAGCAGCAGAAGTCCTGTGCCTGGACGCTCCAACAGGGGCCAGACACAAGCAGAAGCAGAAGCAGCAGAAGCAGCAGCAGCACCACCTTTTGTTTTTTGGCTGCAGCAGCAGCAAGGCCCACAGGGCTGGCTAGCTGGCTAGCCAGCAAGCAGGTAGCAATGAAAGTAGGAATCTTTCTTTTTAACCCTGTAAGGGGGTGGTGCACTGTACCCGAAGATACTGCCATATCGGGTCAATGCATAGGGCGACGGAAGCAAGCTTCGAAATCGGCCCCCGTTCTCAAAAATCCATTTAATATATGGTCCCCAGATAGGGGACGTATCAGATATTAAACTGATAAGAACAGATACTACACTTGATCTTAGCCAAAAGGCCGAGAAGCGATAACCGTGAAAGGGGCGGGCCCAACAAGGTCCCCTTCATGGGCACTATCACTGCTTGCTGTCAGGGAGGCTGCCAGACAATTTTCCATGCACACTCTGGGCTGGGGGGCAGTCAACCACCAGTACACACAGCAGAACCTAAACCCATACCATTATTGCTAAGCAGCAAGACAGGGGCCCATTGCACTCCCACGGGGCCTTTTTAAATGCAATCCATAACCCGGATTTGCCAGGAACCCTTCTTACTCCTCCTACTTGCATGTGACACTGGGCTTAGGATCTGCATAGGAAACACACACACAAGCACACACCTACCTTTGTTGCCTGCAGATGCCTCCTTGGCTGTCCCCAAACGGTATCAAACCAACACCCACGGGAAGCTGTAAGCATAGAGGACATGCCTGCACCCCATTGGACTTACCTGTGTGGGTTAAATCCGGGTTATTTGACAACCTATGGCGGTGATGGTTCTGCTCAGGCAGAGCAGTGCTGATGCTCCTCATAAAGCTGTCGCTGCTGTGAAGGTTCTAGGTGACATCACAAATCCCTATGGTTACATACACAACAAAGCTGGGTTGTTGTTGTTTACACTCTGCAAGGCCTGTGGAAGTGAGTGACATCATAGCACTGTAGTTCTGAGGGTTCTAGATGGATGCAACAATCTCCTGTTGCTTCTATGAAGGCCATAATAGACGACATCACCAAACAGCTCCATAGTCACATACACAGCAAAGGAGAGATGTTGTTTACACCTAGTGATGTCAGTGGTATTGAGTGACATCACAGCACAGTGCTAAGGCTCCTGGGCCTGGACACAGCAGCGGCTGCAATATCTCAACGGAGAATACGTTTATATATATGTGTGTGTGTGCGCGTATATATATATATATATATATATATATATATATATATATATATATTTCTCCGCCGAAATCACTTTTAAACCCATTTCCACCTTTTTTTCCCTTCTCTTCCTCTTACTTTTTTTTCACGTTTTTTTACGTTTTTCTCCTTTTCGCCTCTTTTCTGGGCGTATTATTCTTCTTTTTCTTCTTTTTTTTTGTCTAATGCATACCCCATCAGTGCAGCAATGCTTATTCAATACCGCCAGCAGATGGAGACACTGGGGGATAATTTTCTAAGGATTTATACTGATTTTTCCTGTCTGAATTTGTCGCACAGAAAGTTGCAGGCCAAATATGTGTGACATTTCTGCGACTTTAGCTTCTAGAGCATTTTTACAACATTATACATAGGTGCTGAATACATAAAAAGCGACTGTTCAGCGACAGACAAGTCGCATCGGCTGAAAGTAGGCCAGAATGTCAGTCCATGTTGGAGCAGGTTTAGATACAGTCTAAAGTATAGATCTCAAAGTCTGTGCACAGAATTTAGCAAGGGCCTCGCACCTTCTGATGCATCAGGTAGGTGCACAATAGCATAGCCTAACCCTCTGTACTTTGGTCTATATTGATGCGGGACATAGACAGCCAGCTGATGACCAATCCATTAGTGCAATGGATGGCTGGAAGCATTTGTCTTTGCCTTTGCAATACCACAGAAGCAATGCATGGTCAATGTACAGCAATGACACACCTGTGTGAACAGCCAGGAGACCCCCCCCCCCCCATGTTATGTTACATAGTTACATAGTTAGTACGGTCGAAAAAAGACATATGTCCATCACGTTCAACCAGGGAATTAAGGGGTAGGGGTGTGGCGCGATATTGGGGAAGGGATGAGATTTTATATTTCTTCATAAGCATTAATCTTATTTTGTCAATTAGGAACATTCAGCACCCACCCGCTATCAAGGCAGCTGCCTATCATGTCATGCCCTACCTGCACAGGTGTGCTGGCTACTCAAATGATCCAATTAAGGAGGCCATTTAGTCAGCAGCAGCAGAAGTCCTGTGCCTGGACGCTCCAACAGGGGCCAGACACAAGCAGAAGCAGAAGCAGCAGAAGCAGCAGCAGCACCACCTTTTGTTTTTTGGCTGCAGCAGCAGCAAGGCCCACAGGGCTGGCTAGCTGGCTAGCCAGCAAGCAGGTAGCAATGAAAGTAGGAATCTTTCTTTTTAACCCTGTAAGGGGGTGGTGCACTGTACCCGAAGATACTGCCATATCGGGTCAATGCATAGGGCGACGGAAGCAAGCTTCGAAATCGGCCCCCGTTCTCAAAAATCCATTTAATATATGGTCCCCAGATAGGGGACGTATCAGATATTAAACTGATAAGAACAGATACTACACTTGATCTTAGCCAAAAGGCCGAGAAGCGATAACCGTGAAAGGGGCGGGCCCAACAAGGTCCCCTTCATGGGCACTATCACTGCTTGCTGTCAGGGAGGCTGCCAGACAATTTTCCATGCACACTCTGGGCTGGGGGGCAGTCAACCACCAGTACACACAGCAGAACCTAAACCCATACCATTATTGCTAAGCAGCAAGACAGGGGCCCATTGCACTCCCACGGGGCCTTTTTAAATGCAATCCATAACCCGGATTTGCCAGGAACCCTTCTTACTCCTCCTACTTGCATGTGACACTGGGCTTAGGATCTGCATAGGAAACACACACACAAGCACACACCTACCTTTGTTGCCTGCAGATGCCTCCTTGGCTGTCCCCAAACGGTATCAAACCAACACCCACGGGAAGCTGTAAGCATAGAGGACATGCCTGCACCCCATTGGACTTACCTGTGTGGGTTAAATCCGGGTTATTTGACAACCTATGGCGGTGATGGTTCTGCTCAGGCAGAGCAGTGCTGATGCTCCTCATAAAGCTGTCGCTGCTGTGAAGGTTCTAGGTGACATCACAAATCCCTATGGTTACATACACAACAAAGCTGGGTTGTTGTTGTTTACACTCTGCAAGGCCTGTGGAAGTGAGTGACATCATAGCACTGTAGTTCTGAGGGTTCTAGATGGATGCAACAATCTCCTGTTGCTTCTATGAAGGCCATAATAGACGACATCACCAAACAGCTCCATAGTCACATACACAGCAAAGGAGAGATGTTGTTTACACCTAGTGATGTCAGTGGTATTGAGTGACATCACAGCACAGTGCTAAGGCTCCTGGGCCTGGACACAGCAGCGGCTGCAATATCTCAACGGAGAATACGTTTATATATATGTGTGTGTGTGCGCGTATATATATATATATATATATATATATATATATATATATTTCTCCGCCGAAATCACTTTTAAACCCATTTCCACCTTTTTTTCCCTTCTCTTCCTCTTACTTTTTTTTCACGTTTTTTTACGTTTTTCTCCTTTTCGCCTCTTTTCTGGGCGTATTATTCTTCTTTTTCTTCTTTTTTTTTGTCTAATGCATACCCCATCAGTGCAGCAATGCTTATTCAATACCGCCAGCAGATGGAGACACTGGGGGATAATTTTCTAAGGATTTATACTGATTTTTCCTGTCTGAATTTGTCGCACAGAAAGTTGCAGGCCAAATATGTGTGACATTTCTGCGACTTTAGCTTCTAGAGCATTTTTACAACATTATACATAGGTGCTGAATACATAAAAAGCGACTGTTCAGCGACAGACAAGTCGCATCGGCTGAAAGTAGGCCAGAATGTCAGTCCATGTTGGAGCAGGTTTAGATACAGTCTAAAGTATAGATCTCAAAGTCTGTGCACAGAATTTAGCAAGGGCCTCGCACCTTCTGATGCATCAGGTAGGTGCACAATAGCATAGCCTAACCCTCTGTACTTTGGTCTATATTGATGCGGGACATAGACAGCCAGCTGATGACCAATCCATTAGTGCAATGGATGGCTGGAAGCATTTGTCTTTGCCTTTGCAATACCACAGAAGCAATGCATGGTCAATGTACAGCAATGACACACCTGTGTGAACAGCCAGGAGACCCCCCCCCCCCATGTTATGTTACATAGTTACATAGTTAGTACGGTCGAAAAAAGACATATGTCCATCACGTTCAACCAGGGAATTAAGGGGTAGGGGTGTGGCGCGATATTGGGGAAGGGATGAGATTTTATATTTCTTCATAAGCATTAATCTTATTTTGTCAATTAGGAACATTCAGCACCCACCCGCTATCAAGGCAGCTGCCTATCATGTCATGCCCTACCTGCACAGGTGTGCTGGCTACTCAAATGATCCAATTAAGGAGGCCATTTAGTCAGCAGCAGCAGAAGTCCTGTGCCTGGACGCTCCAACAGGGGCCAGACACAAGCAGAAGCAGAAGCAGCAGAAGCAGCAGCAGCACCACCTTTTGTTTTTTGGCTGCAGCAGCAGCAAGGCCCACAGGGCTGGCTAGCTGGCTAGCCAGCAAGCAGGTAGCAATGAAAGTAGGAATCTTTCTTTTTAACCCTGTAAGGGGGTGGTGCACTGTACCCGAAGATACTGCCATATCGGGTCAATGCATAGGGCGACGGAAGCAAGCTTCGAAATCGGCCCCCGTTCTCAAAAATCCATTTAATATATGGTCCCCAGATAGGGGACGTATCAGATATTAAACTGATAAGAACAGATACTACACTTGATCTTAGCCAAAAGGCCGAGAAGCGATAACCGTGAAAGGGGCGGGCCCAACAAGGTCCCCTTCATGGGCACTATCACTGCTTGCTGTCAGGGAGGCTGCCAGACAATTTTCCATGCACACTCTGGGCTGGGGGGCAGTCAACCACCAGTACACACAGCAGAACCTAAACCCATACCATTATTGCTAAGCAGCAAGACAGGGGCCCATTGCACTCCCACGGGGCCTTTTTAAATGCAATCCATAACCCGGATTTGCCAGGAACCCTTCTTACTCCTCCTACTTGCATGTGACACTGGGCTTAGGATCTGCATAGGAAACACACACACAAGCACACACCTACCTTTGTTGCCTGCAGATGCCTCCTTGGCTGTCCCCAAACGGTATCAAACCAACACCCACGGGAAGCTGTAAGCATAGAGGACATGCCTGCACCCCATTGGACTTACCTGTGTGGGTTAAATCCGGGTTATTTGACAACCTATGGCGGTGATGGTTCTGCTCAGGCAGAGCAGTGCTGATGCTCCTCATAAAGCTGTCGCTGCTGTGAAGGTTCTAGGTGACATCACAAATCCCTATGGTTACATACACAACAAAGCTGGGTTGTTGTTGTTTACACTCTGCAAGGCCTGTGGAAGTGAGTGACATCATAGCACTGTAGTTCTGAGGGTTCTAGATGGATGCAACAATCTCCTGTTGCTTCTATGAAGGCCATAATAGACGACATCACCAAACAGCTCCATAGTCACATACACAGCAAAGGAGAGATGTTGTTTACACCTAGTGATGTCAGTGGTATTGAGTGACATCACAGCACAGTGCTAAGGCTCCTGGGCCTGGACACAGCAGCGGCTGCAATATCTCAACGGAGAATACGTTTATATATATGTGTGTGTGTGCGCGTATATATATATATATATATATATATATATATATATATATATATATATATATATTTCTCCGCCGAAATCACTTTTAAACCCATTTCCACCTTTTTTTCCCTTCTCTTCCTCTTACTTTTTTTTCACGTTTTTTTACGTTTTTCTCCTTTTCGCCTCTTTTCTGGGCGTATTATTCTTCTTTTTCTTCTTTTTTTTGTCTAATGCATACCCCATCAGTGCAGCAATGCTTATTCAATACCGCCAGCAGATGGAGACACTGGGGGATAATTTTCTAAGGATTTATACTGATTTTTCCTGTCTGAATTTGTCGCACAGAAAGTTGCAGGCCAAATATGTGTGACATTTCTGCGACTTTAGCTTCTAGAGCATTTTTACAACATTATACATAGGTGCTGAATACATAAAAAGCGACTGTTCAGCGACAGACAAGTCGCATCGGCTGAAAGTAGGCCAGAATGTCAGTCCATGTTGGAGCAGGTTTAGATACAGTCTAAAGTATAGATCTCAAAGTCTGTGCACAGAATTTAGCAAGGGCCTCGCACCTTCTGATGCATCAGGTAGGTGCACAATAGCATAGCCTAACCCTCTGTACTTTGGTCTATATTGATGCGGGACATAGACAGCCAGCTGATGACCAATCCATTAGTGCAATGGATGGCTGGAAGCATTTGTCTTTGCCTTTGCAATACCACAGAAGCAATGCATGGTCAATGTACAGCAATGACACACCTGTGTGAACAGCCAGGAGACCCCCCCCCCCCCATGTTATGTTACATAGTTACATAGTTAGTACGGTCGAAAAAAGACATATGTCCATCACGTTCAACCAGGGAATTAAGGGGTAGGGGTGTGGCGCGATATTGGGGAAGGGATGAGATTTTATATTTCTTCATAAGCATTAATCTTATTTTGTCAATTAGGAACATTCAGCACCCACCCGCTATCAAGGCAGCTGCCTATCATGTCATGCCCTACCTGCACAGGTGTGCTGGCTACTCAAATGATCCAATTAAGGAGGCCATTTAGTCAGCAGCAGCAGAAGTCCTGTGCCTGGACGCTCCAACAGGGGCCAGACACAAGCAGAAGCAGAAGCAGCAGAAGCAGCAGCAGCACCACCTTTTGTTTTTTGGCTGCAGCAGCAGCAAGGCCCACAGGGCTGGCTAGCTGGCTAGCCAGCAAGCAGGTAGCAATGAAAGTAGGAATCTTTCTTTTTACCCTGTAAGGGGGTGGTGCACTGTACCCGAAGATACTGCCATATCGGGTCAATGCATAGGGCGACGGAAGCAAGCTTCGAAATCGGCCCCCGTTCTCAAAAATCCATTTAATATATGGTCCCCAGATAGGGGACGTATCAGATATTAAACTGATAAGAACAGATACTACACTTGATCTTAGCCAAAAGGCCGAGAAGCGATAACCGTGAAAGGGGCGGGCCCAACAAGGTCCCCTTCATGGGCACTATCACTGCTTGCTGTCAGGGAGGCTGCCAGACAATTTTCCATGCACACTCTGGGCTGGGGGGCAGTCAACCACCAGTACACACAGCAGAACCTAAACCCATACCATTATTGCTAAGCAGCAAGACAGGGGCCCATTGCACTCCCACGGGGCCTTTTTAAATGCAATCCATAACCCGGATTTGCCAGGAACCCTTCTTACTCCTCCTACTTGCATGTGACACTGGGCTTAGGATCTGCATAGGAAACACACACACAAGCACACACCTACCTTTGTTGCCTGCAGATGCCTCCTTGGCTGTCCCCAAACGGTATCAAACCAACACCCACGGGAAGCTGTAAGCATAGAGGACATGCCTGCACCCCATTGGACTTACCTGTGTGGGTTAAATCCGGGTTATTTGACAACCTATGGCGGTGATGGTTCTGCTCAGGCAGAGCAGTGCTGATGCTCCTCATAAAGCTGTCGCTGCTGTGAAGGTTCTAGGTGACATCACAAATCCCTATGGTTACATACACAACAAAGCTGGGTTGTTGTTGTTTACACTCTGCAAGGCCTGTGGAAGTGAGTGACATCATAGCACTGTAGTTCTGAGGGTTCTAGATGGATGCAACAATCTCCTGTTGCTTCTATGAAGGCCATAATAGACGACATCACCAAACAGCTCCATAGTCACATACACAGCAAAGGAGAGATGTTGTTTACACCTAGTGATGTCAGTGGTATTGAGTGACATCACAGCACAGTGCTAAGGCTCCTGGGCCTGGACACAGCAGCGGCTGCAATATCTCAACGGAGAATACGTTTATATATATGTGTGTGTGTGCGCGTATATATATATATATATATATATATATATATATATATATATATATTTCTCCGCCGAAATCACTTTTAAACCCATTTCCACCTTTTTTTCCCTTCTCTTCCTCTTACTTTTTTTTCACGTTTTTTTACGTTTTTCTCCTTTTCGCCTCTTTTCTGGGCGTATTATTCTTCTTTTTCTTCTTTTTTTTTGTCTAATGCATACCCCATCAGTGCAGCAATGCTTATTCAATACCGCCAGCAGATGGAGACACTGGGGATAATTTTCTAAGGATTTATACTGATTTTTCCTGTCTGAATTTGTCGCACAGAAAGTTGCAGGCCAAATATGTGTGACATTTCTGCGACTTTAGCTTCTAGAGCATTTTTACAACATTATACATAGGTGCTGAATACATAAAAAGCGACTGTTCAGCGACAGACAAGTCGCATCGGCTGAAAGTAGGCCAGAATGTCAGTCCATGTTGGAGCAGGTTTAGATACAGTCTAAAGTATAGATCTCAAAGTCTGTGCACAGAATTTAGCAAGGGCCTCGCACCTTCTGATGCATCAGGTAGGTGCACAATAGCATAGCCTAACCCTCTGTACTTTGGTCTATATTGATGCGGGACATAGACAGCCAGCTGATGACCAATCCATTAGTGCAATGGATGGCTGGAAGCATTTGTCTTTGCCTTTGCAATACCACAGAAGCAATGCATGGTCAATGTACAGCAATGACACACCTGTGTGAACAGCCAGGAGACCCCCCCCCCCCATGTTATGTTACATAGTTACATAGTTAGTACGGTCGAAAAAAGACATATGTCCATCACGTTCAACCAGGGAATTAAGGGGTAGGGGTGTGGCGCGATATTGGGGAAGGGATGAGATTTTATATTTCTTCATAAGCATTAATCTTATTTTGTCAATTAGGAACATTCAGCACCCACCCGCTATCAAGGCAGCTGCCTATCATGTCATGCCCTACCTGCACAGGTGTGCTGGCTACTCAAATGATCCAATTAAGGAGGCCATTTAGTCAGCAGCAGCAGAAGTCCTGTGCCTGGACGCTCCAACAGGGGCCAGACACAAGCAGAAGCAGAAGCAGCAGAAGCAGCAGCAGCACCACCTTTTGTTTTTTGGCTGCAGCAGCAGCAAGGCCCACAGGGCTGGCTAGCTGGCTAGCCAGCAAGCAGGTAGCAATGAAAGTAGGAATCTTTCTTTTTAACCCTGTAAGGGGGTGGTGCACTGTACCCGAAGATACTGCCATATCGGGTCAATGCATAGGGCGACGGAAGCAAGCTTCGAAATCGGCCCCCGTTCTCAAAAATCCATTTAATATATGGTCCCCAGATAGGGGACGTATCAGATATTAAACTGATAAGAACAGATACTACACTTGATCTTAGCCAAAAGGCCGAGAAGCGATAACCGTGAAAGGGGCGGGCCCAACAAGGTCCCCTTCATGGGCACTATCACTGCTTGCTGTCAGGGAGGCTGCCAGACAATTTTCCATGCACACTCTGGGCTGGGG
>NW_026609248.1:0-37067 GCF_029499605.1 Hyla sarda
GGATCTGCATAGGAAACACACACACAAGCACACACCTACCTTTGTTGCCTGCAGATGCCTCCTTGGCTGTCCCCAAACGGTATCAAACCAACACCCACGGGAAGCTGTAAGCATAGAGGACATGCCTGCACCCCATTGGACTTACCTGTGTGGGTTAAACCCGGGTTATTTGACAACCTATGGCGGTGATGGTTCTGCTCAGGCAGAGCAGTGCTGATGCTCCTCATAAAGCTGTCGCTGCTGTGAAGGTTCTAGGTGACATCACAAATCCCTATGGTTACATACACAACAAAGCTGGGTTGTTGTTGTTTACACTCTGCAAGGCCTGTGGAAGTGAGTGACATCATAGCACTGTAGTTCTGAGGGTTCTAGATGGATGCAACAATCTCCTGTTGCTTCTATGAAGGCCATAATAGACGACATCACCAAACAGCTCCATAGTCACATACACAGCAAAGGAGAGATGTTGTTTACACCTAGTGATGTCAGTGGTATTGAGTGACATCACAGCACAGTGCTAAGGCTCCTGGGCCTGGACACAGCAGCGGCTGCAATATCTCAACGGAGAATACGTTTATATATATGTGTGTGTGTGCGCGTATATATATATATATATATATATATATATATATATATTTCTCCGCCGAAATCACTTTTAAACCCATTTCCACCTTTTTTTCCCTTCTCTTCCTCTTACTTTTTTTTCACGTTTTTTTACGTTTTTCTCCTTTTCGCCTCTTTTCTGGGCGTATTATTCTTCTTTTTCTTCTTTTTTTTCGTCTAATGCATACCCCATCAGTGCAGCAATGCTTATTCAATACCGCCAGCAGATGGAGACACTGGGGGATAATTTTCTAAGGATTTATACTGATTTTTCCTGTCTGAATTTGTCGCACAGAAAGTTGCAGGACAAATATGTATGACATTTCTGCGACTTTAGCTTCTAGAGCATTTTTACAACATTATACATAGGTGCTGAATACATAAAAAGCGACTGTTCAGCGACAGACAAGTCGCATCGGCTGAAAGTAGGCCAGAATGTCAGTCCATGTTGGAGCAGGTTTAGATACAGTCTAAAGTATAGATCTCAAAGTCTGTGCACAGAATTTAGCAAGGGCCTCGCACCTTCTGATGCATCAGGTAGGTGCACAATAGCATAGCCTAACCCTCTGTACTTTGGTCTATATTGATGCGGGACATAGACAGCCAGCTGATGACCAATCCATTAGTGCAATGGATGGCTGGAAGCATTTGTCTTTGCCTTTGCAATACCACAGAAGCAATGCATGGTCAATGTACAGCAATGACACACCTGTGTGAACAGCCAGGAGACCCCCCCCCCCCCCCCCATGTTATGTTACATAGTTACATAGTTAGTACGGTCGAAAAAAGACATATGTCCATCAAGTTCAACCAGGGAATTAAGGGGTAGGGGTGTGGCGCGATATTGGGGAAGGGATGAGATTTTATATTTCTTCATAAGCATTAATCTTATTTTGTCAATTAGGAACATTCAGCACCCACCCGCTATCAAGGCAGCTGCCTATCATGTCATGCCCTACCTGCACAGGTGTGCTGGCTACTCAAATGATCCAATTAAGGAGGCCATTTAGTCAGCAGCAGCAGAAGTCCTGTGCCTGGACGCTCCAACAGCGGCCAGACACAAGCAGAAGCAGAAGCAGCAGAAGCAGCAGCAGCACCACCTTTTGTTTTTTGGCTGCAGCAGCAGCAAGGCCCACAGGGCTGGCTAGCTGGCTAGCCAGCAAGCAGGTAGCAATGAAAGTAGGAATCTTTCTTTTTAACCCTGTAAGGGGGTGGTGCACTGTACCCGAAGATACTGCCATATCGGGTCAATGCATAGGGCGACGGAAGCAAGCTTCGAAATCGGCCCCCGTTCTCAAAAATCCATTTAATATATGGTCCCCAGATAGGGGACGTATCAGATATTAAACTGATAAGAACAGATACTACACTTGATCTTAGCCAAAAGGCCGAGAAGCGATAACCGTGAAAGGGGCGGGCCCAACAAGGTGCCCTTCATGGGCACTATCACTGCTTGCTGTCAGGGAGGCTGCCAGACAATTTTCCATGCACACTCTGGGCTGGGGGGCAGTCAACCACCAGTACACACAGCAGAACCTAAACCCATACCATTATTGCTAAGCAGCAAGACAGGGGCCCATTGCACTCCCACGGGGCCTTTTTAAATGCAATCCATAACCCGGATTTGCCAGGAACCCTTCTTACTCCTCCTACTTGCATGTGACACTGGGCTTAGGATCTGCATAGGAAACACACACACAAGCACACACCTACCTTTGTTGCCTGCAGATGCCTCCTTGGCTGTCCCCAAACGGTATCAAACCAACACCCACGGGAAGCTGTAAGCATAGAGGACATGCCTGCACCCCATTGGACTTACCTGTGTGGGTTAAACCCGGGTTATTTGACAACCTATGGCGGTGATGGTTCTGCTCAGGCAGAGCAGTGCTGATGCTCCTCATAAAGCTGTCGCTGCTGTGAAGGTTCTAGGTGACATCACAAATCCCTATGGTTACATACACAACAAAGCTGGGTTGTTGTTGTTTACACTCTGCAAGGCCTGTGGAAGTGAGTGACATCATAGCACTGTAGTTCTGAGGGTTCTAGATGGATGCAACAATCTCCTGTTGCTTCTATGAAGGCCATAATAGACGACATCACCAAACAGCTCCATAGTCACATACACAGCAAAGGAGAGATGTTGTTTACACCTAGTGATGTCAGTGGTATTGAGTGACATCACAGCACAGTGCTAAGGCTCCTGGGCCTGGACACAGCAACGGCTGCAATATCTCAACGGAGAATACGTTTATATATATGTGTGTGTGTGCGCGTATATATATATATATATATATATATATATATATATATATATATATTTCTCCGCCGAAATCACTTTTAAACCCATTTCCACCTTTTTTTCCCTTCTCTTCCTCTTACTTTTTTTTCACGTTTTTTTTACGTTTTTCTCCTTTTCGCCTCTTTTCTGGGCGTATTATTCTTCTTTTTCTTCTTTTTTTTCGTCTAATGCATACCCCATCAGTGCAGCAATGCTTATTCAATACCGCCAGCAGATGGAGACACTGGGGGATAATTTTCTAAGGATTTATACTGATTTTTCCTGTCTGAATTTGTCGCACAGAAAGTTGCAGGCCAAATATGTGTGACATTTCTGCGACTTTAGCTTCTAGAGCATTTTTACAACATTATACATAGGTGCTGAATACATAAAAAGCGACTGTTCAGCGACAGACAAGTCGCATCGGCTGAAAGTAGGCCAGAATGTCAGTCCATGTTGGAGCAGGTTTAGATACAGTCTAAAGTATAGATCTCAAAGTCTGTGCACAGAATTTAGCAAGGGCCTCGCACCTTCTGATGCATCAGGTAGGTGCACAATAGCATAGCCTAACCCTCTGTACTTTGGTCTATATTGATGCGGGACATAGACAGCCAGCTGATGACCAATCCATTAGTGCAATGGATGGCTGGAAGCATTTGTCTTTGCCTTTGCAATACCACAGAAGCAATGCATGGTCAATGTACAGCAATGACACACCTGTGTGAACAGCCAGGAGACCCCCCCCCCCCCCCCCCATGTTATGTTACATAGTTACATAGTTAGTACGGTCGAAAAAAGACATATGTCCATCAAGTTCAACCAGGGAATTAAGGGGTAGGGGTGTGGCGCGATATTGGGGAAGGGATGAGATTTTATATTTCTTCATAAGCATTAATCTTATTTTGTCAATTAGGAACATTCAGCACCCACCCGCTATCAAGGCAGCTGCCTATCATGTCATGCCCTACCTGCACAGGTGTGCTGGCTACTCAAATGATCCAATTAAGGAGGCCATTTAGTCAGCAGCAGCAGAAGTCCTGTGCCTGGACGCTCCAACAGCGGCCAGACACAAGCAGAAGCAGAAGCAGCAGAAGCAGCAGCAGCACCACCTTTTGTTTTTTGGCTGCAGCAGCAGCAAGGCCCACAGGGCTGGCTAGCTGGCTAGCCAGCAAGCAGGTAGCAATGAAAGTAGGAATCTTTCTTTTTAACCCTGTAAGGGGGTGGTGCACTGTACCCGAAGATACTGCCATATCGGGTCAATGCATAGGGCGACGGAAGCAAGCTTCGAAATCGGCCCCCGTTCTCAAAAATCCATTTAATATATGGTCCCCAGATAGGGGACGTATCAGATATTAAACTGATAAGAACAGATACTACACTTGATCTTAGCCAAAAGGCCGAGAAGCGATAACCGTGAAAGGGGCGGGCCCAACAAGGTGCCCTTCATGGGCACTATCACTGCTTGCTGTCAGGGAGGCTGCCAGACAATTTTCCATGCACACTCTGGGCTGGGGGGCAGTCAACCACCAGTACACACAGCAGAACCTAAACCCATACCATTATTGCTAAGCAGCAAGACAGGGGCCCATTGCACTCCCACGGGGCCTTTTTAAATGCAATCCATAACCCGGATTTGCCAGGAACCCTTCTTACTCCTCCTACTTGCATGTGACACTGGGCTTAGGATCTGCATAGGAAACACACACACAAGCACACACCTACCTTTGTTGCCTGCAGATGCCTCCTTGGCTGTCCCCAAACGGTATCAAACCAACACCCACGGGAAGCTGTAAGCATAGAGGACATGCCTGCACCCCATTGGACTTACCTGTGTGGGTTAAACCCGGGTTATTTGACAACCTATGGCGGTGATGGTTCTGCTCAGGCAGAGCAGTGCTGATGCTCCTCATAAAGCTGTCGCTGCTGTGAAGGTTCTAGGTGACATCACAAATCCCTATGGTTACATACACAACAAAGCTGGGTTGTTGTTGTTTACACTCTGCAAGGCCTGTGGAAGTGAGTGACATCATAGCACTGTAGTTCTGAGGGTTCTAGATGGATGCAACAATCTCCTGTTGCTTCTATGAAGGCCATAATAGACGACATCACCAAACAGCTCCATAGTCACATACACAGCAAAGGAGAGATGTTGTTTACACCTAGTGATGTCAGTGGTATTGAGTGACATCACAGCACAGTGCTAAGGCTCCTGGGCCTGGACACAGCAGCGGCTGCAATATCTCAACGGAGAATACGTTTATATATATGTGTGTGTGTGCGCGTATATATATATATATATATATATATATATATATATATATATATATTTCTCCGCCGAAATCACTTTTAAACCCATTTCCACCTTTTTTTCCCTTCTCTTCCTCTTACTTTTTTTTCACGTTTTTTTTACGTTTTTCTCCTTTTCGCCTCTTTTCTGGGCGTATTATTCTTCTTTTTCTTCTTTTTTTTCGTCTAATGCATACCCCATCAGTGCAGCAATGCTTATTCAATACCGCCAGCAGATGGAGACACTGGGGGATAATTTTCTAAGGATTTATACTGATTTTTCCTGTCTGAATTTGTCGCACAGAAAGTTGCAGGCCAAATATGTGTGACATTTCTGCGACTTTAGCTTCTAGAGCATTTTTACAACATTATACATAGGTGCTGAATACATAAAAAGCGACTGTTCAGCGACAGACAAGTCGCATCGGCTGAAAGTAGGCCAGAATGTCAGTCCATGTTGGAGCAGGTTTAGATACAGTCTAAAGTATAGATCTCAAAGTCTGTGCACAGAATTTAGCAAGGGCCTCGCACCTTCTGATGCATCAGGTAGGTGCACAATAGCATAGCCTAACCCTCTGTACTTTGGTCTATATTGATGCGGGACATAGACAGCCAGCTGATGACCAATCCATTAGTGCAATGGATGGCTGGAAGCATTTGTCTTTGCCTTTGCAATACCACAGAAGCAATGCATGGTCAATGTACAGCAATGACACACCTGTGTGAACAGCCAGGAGACCCCCCCCCCCCCCCATGTTATGTTACATAGTTACATAGTTAGTACGGTCGAAAAAAGACATATGTCCATCAAGTTCAACCAGGGAATTAAGGGGTAGGGGTGTGGCGCGATATTGGGGAAGGGATGAGATTTTATATTTCTTCATAAGCATTAATCTTATTTTGTCAATTAGGAACATTCAGCACCCACCCGCTATCAAGGCAGCTGCCTATCATGTCATGCCCTACCTGCACAGGTGTGCTGGCTACTCAAATGATCCAATTAAGGAGGCCATTTAGTCAGCAGCAGCAGAAGTCCTGTGCCTGGACGCTCCAACAGCGGCCAGACACAAAGCAGAAGCAGAAGCAGCAGAAGCAGCAGCAGCACCACCTTTTGTTTTTTGGCTGCAGCAGCAGCAAGGCCCACAGGGCTGGCTAGCTGGCTAGCCAGCAAGCAGGTAGCAATGAAAGTAGGAATCTTTCTTTTTAACCCTGTAAGGGGGTGGTGCACTGTACCCGAAGATACTGCCATATCGGGTCAATGCATAGGGCGACGGAAGCAAGCTTCGAAATCGGCCCCCGTTCTCAAAAATCCATTTAATATATGGTCCCCAGATAGGGGACGTATCAGATATTAAACTGATAAGAACAGATACTACACTTGATCTTAGCCAAAAGGCCGAGAAGCGATAACCGTGAAAGGGGCGGGCCCAACAAGGTGCCCTTCATGGGCACTATCACTGCTTGCTGTCAGGGAGGCTGCCAGACAATTTTCCATGCACACTCTGGGCTGGGGGGCAGTCAACCACCAGTACACACAGCAGAACCTAAACCCATACCATTATTGCTAAGCAGCAAGACAGGGGCCCATTGCACTCCCACGGGGCCTTTTTAAATGCAATCCATAACCCGGATTTGCCAGGAACCCTTCTTACTCCTCCTACTTGCATGTGACACTGGGCTTAGGATCTGCATAGGAAACACACACACAAGCACACACCTACCTTTGTTGCCTGCAGATGCCTCCTTGGCTGTCCCCAAACGGTATCAAACCAACACCCACGGGAAGCTGTAAGCATAGAGGACATGCCTGCACCCCATTGGACTTACCTGTGTGGGTTAAACCCGGGTTATTTGACAACCTATGGCGGTGATGGTTCTGCTCAGGCAGAGCAGTGCTGATGCTCCTCATAAAGCTGTCGCTGCTGTGAAGGTTCTAGGTGACATCACAAATCCCTATGGTTACATACACAACAAAGCTGGGTTGTTGTTGTTTACACTCTGCAAGGCCTGTGGAAGTGAGTGACATCATAGCACTGTAGTTCTGAGGGTTCTAGATGGATGCAACAATCTCCTGTTGCTTCTATGAAGGCCATAATAGACGACATCACCAAACAGCTCCATAGTCACATACACAGCAAAGGAGAGATGTTGTTTACACCTAGTGATGTCAGTGGTATTGAGTGACATCACAGCACAGTGCTAAGGCTCCTGGGCCTGGACACAGCAGCGGCTGCAATATCTCAACGGAGAATACGTTTATATATATGTGTGTGTGTGCGCGTATATATATATATATATATATATATATATATATATATATATATATTTCTCCGCCGAAATCACTTTTAAACCCATTTCCACCTTTTTTTCCCTTCTCTTCCTCTTACTTTTTTTTCACGTTTTTTTACGTTTTTCTCCTTTTCGCCTCTTTTCTGGGCGTATTATTCTTCTTTTTCTTCTTTTTTTTCGTCTAATGCATACCCCATCAGTGCAGCAATGCTTATTCAATACCGCCAGCAGATGGAGACACTGGGGGATAATTTTCTAAGGATTTATACTGATTTTTCCTGTCTGAATTTGTCGCACAGAAAGTTGCAGGCCAAATATGTGTGACATTTCTGCGACTTTAGCTTCTAGAGCATTTTTACAACATTATACATAGGTGCTGAATACATAAAAAGCGACTGTTCAGCGACAGACAAGTCGCATCGGCTGAAAGTAGGCCAGAATGTCAGTCCATGTTGGAGCAGGTTTAGATACAGTCTAAAGTATAGATCTCAAAGTCTGTGCACAGAATTTAGCAAGGGCCTCGCACCTTCTGATGCATCAGGTAGGTGCACAATAGCATAGCCTAACCCTCTGTACTTTGGTCTATATTGATGCGGGACATAGACAGCCAGCTCTGATGACCAATCCATTAGTGCAATGGATGGCTGGAAGCATTTGTCTTTGCCTTTGCAATACCACAGAAGCAATGCATGGTCAATGTACAGCAATGACACACCTGTGTGAACAGCCAGGAGACCCCCCCCCCCCATGTTATGTTACATAGTTACATAGTTAGTACGGTCGAAAAAAGACATATGTCCATCAAGTTCAACCAGGGAATTAAGGGGTAGGGGTGTGGCGCGATATTGGGGAAGGGATGAGATTTTATATTTCTTCATAAGCATTAATCTTATTTTGTCAATTAGGAACATTCAGCACCCACCCGCTATCAAGGCAGCTGCCTATCATGTCATGCCCTACCTGCACAGGTGTGCTGGCTACTCAAATGATCCAATTAAGGAGGCCATTTAGTCAGCAGCAGCAGAAGTCCTGTGCCTGGACGCTCCAACAGCGGCCAGACACAAGCAGAAGCAGAAGCAGCAGAAGCAGCAGCAGCACCACCTTTTGTTTTTTGGCTGCAGCAGCAGCAAGGCCCACAGGGCTGGCTAGCTGGCTAGCCAGCAAGCAGGTAGCAATGAAAGTAGGAATCTTTCTTTTTAACCCTGTAAGGGGGTGGTGCACTGTACCCGAAGATACTGCCATATCGGGTCAATGCATAGGGCGACGGAAGCAAGCTTCGAAATCGGCCCCCGTTCTCAAAAATCCATTTAATATATGGTCCCCAGATAGGGGACGTATCAGATATTAAACTGATAAGAACAGATACTACACTTGATCTTAGCCAAAAGGCCGAGAAGCGATAACCGTGAAAGGGGCGGGCCCAACAAGGTAACCTTCATGGGCACTATCACTGCTTGCTGTCAGGGAGGCTGCCAGACAATTTTCCATGCACACTCTGGGCTGGGGGGCAGTCAACCACCAGTACACACAGCAGAACCTAAACCCATACCATTATTGCTAAGCAGCAAGACAGGGGCCCATTGCACTCCCACGGGGCCTTTTTAAATGCAATCCATAACCCGGATTTGCCAGGAACCCTTCTTACTCCTCCTACTTGCATGTGACACTGGGCTTAGGATCTGCATAGGAAACACACACACAAGCACACACCTACCTTTGTTGCCTGCAGATGCCTCCTTGGCTGTCCCCAAACGGTATCAAACCAACACCCACGGGAAGCTGTAAGCATAGAGGACATGCCTGCACCCCATTGGACTTACCTGTGTGGGTTAAACCCGGGTTATTTGACAACCTATGGCGGTGATGGTTCTGCTCAGGCAGAGCAGTGCTGATGCTCCTCATAAAGCTGTCGCTGCTGTGAAGGTTCTAGGTGACATCACAAATCCCTATGGTTACATACACAACAAAGCTGGGTTGTTGTTGTTTACACTCTGCAAGGCCTGTGGAAGTGAGTGACATCATAGCACTGTAGTTCTGAGGGTTCTAGATGGATGCAACAATCTCCTGTTGCTTCTATGAAGGCCATAATAGACGACATCACCAAACAGCTCCATAGTCACATACACAGCAAAGGAGAGATGTTGTTTACACCTAGTGATGTCAGTGGTATTGAGTGACATCACAGCACAGTGCTAAGGCTCCTGGGCCTGGACACAGCAGCGGCTGCAATATCTCAACGGAGAATACGTTTATATATATGTGTGTGTGTGCGCGTATATATATATATATATATATATATATATATATATATATTTCTCCGCCGAAATCACTTTTAAACCCATTTCCACCTTTTTTTCCCTTCTCTTCCTCTTACTTTTTTTTCACGTTTTTTTTACGTTTTTCTCCTTTTCGCCTCTTTTCTGGGCGTATTATTCTTCTTTTTCTTCTTTTTTTTCGTCTAATGCATACCCCATCAGTGCAGCAATGCTTATTCAATACCGCCAGCAGATGGAGACACTGGGGGATAATTTTCTAAGGATTTATACTGATTTTTCCTGTCTGAATTTGTCGCACAGAAAGTTGCAGGCCAAATATGTGTGACATTTCTGCGACTTTAGCTTCTAGAGCATTTTTACAACATTATACATAGGTGCTGAATACATAAAAAGCGACTGTTCAGCGACAGACAAGTCGCATCGGCTGAAAGTAGGCCAGAATGTCAGTCCATGTTGGAGCAGGTTTAGATACAGTCTGAAGTATAGATCTCAAAGTCTGTGCCAGAATTTAGCAAGGGCCTCGCACCTTCTGATGCATCAGGTAGGTGCACAATAGCATAGCCTAACCCTCTGTACTTTGGTCTATATTGATGCGGGACATAGACAGCCAGCTGATGACCAATCCATTAGTGCAATGGATGGCTGGAAGCATTTGTCTTTGCCTTTGCAATACCACAGAAGCAATGCATGGTCAATGTACAGCAATGACACACCTGTGTGAACAGCCAGGAGACCCCCCCCCCCCCCCATGTTATGTTACATAGTTACATAGTTAGTACGGTCGAAAAAAGACATATGTCCATCAAGTTCAACCAGGGAATTAAGGGGTAGGGGTGTGGCGCGATATTGGGGAAGGGATGAGATTTTATATTTCTTCATAAGCATTAATCTTATTTTGTCAATTAGGAACATTCAGCACCCACCCGCTATCAAGGCAGCTGCCTATCATGTCATGCCCTACCTGCACAGGTGTGCTGGCTACTCAAATGATCCAATTAAGGAGGCCATTTAGTCAGCAGCAGCAGAAGTCCTGTGCCTGGACGCTCCAACAGCGGCCAGACACAAGCAGAAGCAGAAGCAGCAGAAGCAGCAGCAGCACCACCTTTTGTTTTTTGGCTGCAGCAGCAGCAAGGCCCACAGGGCTGGCTAGCTGGCTAGCCAGCAAGCAGGTAGCAATGAAAGTAGGAATCTTTCTTTTTAACCCTGTAAGGGGGTGGTGCACTGTACCCGAAGATACTGCCATATCGGGTCAATGCATAGGGCGACGGAAGCAAGCTTCGAAATCGGCCCCCGTTCTCAAAAATCCATTTAATATATGGTCCCCAGATAGGGGACGTATCAGATATTAAACTGATAAGAACAGATACTACACTTGATCTTAGCCAAAAGGCAGAGAAGCGATAACCGTGAAAGGGGCGGGCCCAACAAGGTGCCCTTCATGGGCACTATCACTGCTTGCTGTCAGGGAGGCTGCCAGACAATTTTCCATGCACACTCTGGGCTGGGGGGCAGTCAACCACCAGTACACACAGCAGAACCTAAACCCATACCATTATTGCTAAGCAGCAAGACAGGGGCCCATTGCACTCCCACGGGGCCTTTTTAAATGCAATCCATAACCCGGATTTGCCAGGAACCCTTCTTACTCCTCCTACTTGCATGTGACACTGGGCTTAGGATCTGCATAGGAAACACACACACAAGCACACACCTACCTTTGTTGCCTGCAGATGCCTCCTTGGCTGTCCCCAAACGGTATCAAACCAACACCCACGGGAAGCTGTAAGCATAGAGGACATGCCTGCACCCCATTGGACTTACCTGTGTGGGTTAAACCCGGGTTATTTGACAACCTATGGCGGTGATGGTTCTGCTCAGGCAGAGCAGTGCTGATGCTCCTCATAAAGCTGTCGCTGCTGTGAAGGTTCTAGGTGACATCACAAATCCCTATGGTTACATACACAACAAAGCTGGGTTGTTGTTGTTTACACTCTGCAAGGCCTGTGGAAGTGAGTGACATCATAGCACTGTAGTTCTGAGGGTTCTAGATGGATGCAACAATCTCCTGTTGCTTCTATGAAGGCCATAATAGACGACATCACCAAACAGCTCCATAGTCACATACACAGCAAAGGAGAGATGTTGTTTACACCTAGTGATGTCAGTGGTATTGAGTGACATCACAGCACAGTGCTAAGGCTCCTGGGCCTGGACACAGCAGCGGCTGCAATATCTCAACGGAGAATACGTTTATATATATGTGTGTGTGTGCGCGTATATATATATATATATATATATATATATATATATATATATATATATTTCTCCGCCGAAATCACTTTTAAACCCATTTCCACCTTTTTTTCCCTTCTCTTCCTCTTACTTTTTTTTCACGTTTTTTTACGTTTTTCTCCTTTTCGCCTCTTTTCTGGGCGTATTATTCTTCTTTTTCTTCTTTTTTTTCGTCTAATGCATACCCCATCAGTGCAGCAATGCTTATTCAATACCGCCAGCAGATGGAGACACTGGGGGATAATTTTCTAAGGATTTATACTGATTTTTCCTGTCTGAATTTGTCGCACAGAAAGTTGCAGGCCAAATATGTGTGACATTTCTGCGACTTTAGCTTCTAGAGCATTTTTACAACATTATACATAGGTGCTGAATACATAAAAAGCGACTGTTCAGCGACAGACAAGTCGCATCGGCTGAAAGTAGGCCAGAATGTCAGTCCATGTTGGAGCAGGTTTAGATACAGTCTAAAGTATAGATCTCAAGGTCTGTGCACAGAATTTAGCAAGGGCCTCGCACCTTCTGATGCATCAGGTAGGTGCACAATAGCATAGCCTAACCCTCTGTACTTTGGTCTATATTGATGCGGGACATAGACAGCCAGCTGATGACCAATCCATTAGTGCAATGGATGGCTGGAAGCATTTGTCTTTGCCTTTGCAATACCACAGAAGCAATGCATGGTCAATGTACAGCAATGACACACCTGTGTGAACAGCCAGGAGACCCCCCCCCCCCCCCCCATGTTATGTTACATAGTTACATAGTTAGTACGGTCGAAAAAAGACATATGTCCATCAAGTTCAACCAGGGAATTAAGGGGTAGGGGTGTGGCGCGATATTGGGGAAGGGATGAGATTTTATATTTCTTCATAAGCATTAATCTTATTTTGTCAATTAGGAACATTCAGCACCCACCCGCTATCAAGGCAGCTGCCTATCATGTCATGCCCTACCTGCACAGGTGTGCTGGCTACTCAAATGATCCAATTAAGGAGGCCATTTAGTCAGCAGCAGCAGAAGTCCTGTGCCTGGACGCTCCAACAGCGGCCAGACACAAGCAGAAGCAGAAGCAGCAGAAGCAGCAGCAGCACCACCTTTTGTTTTTTGGCTGCAGCAGCAGCAAGGCCCACAGGGCTGGCTAGCTGGCTAGCCAGCAAGCAGGTAGCAATGAAAGTAGGAATCTTTCTTTTTAACCCTGTAAGGGGGTGGTGCACTGTACCCGAAGATACTGCCATATCGGGTCAATGCATAGGGCGACGGAAGCAAGCTTCGAAATCGGCCCCCGTTCTCAAAAATCCATTTAATATATGGTCCCCAGATAGGGGACGTATCAGATATTAAACTGATAAGAACAGATACTACACTTGATCTTAGCCAAAAGGCCGAGAAGCGATAACCGTGAAAGGGGCGGGCCCAACAAGGTGCCCTTCATGGGCACTATCACTGCTTGCTGTCAGGGAGGCTGCCAGACAATTTTCCATGCACACTCTGGGCTGGGGGGCAGTCAACCACCAGTACACACAGCAGAACCTAAACCCATACCATTATTGCTAAGCAGCAAGACAGGGGCCCATTGCACTCCCACGGGGCCTTTTTAAATGCAATCCATAACCCGGATTTGCCAGGAACCCTTCTTACTCCTCCTACTTGCATGTGACACTGGGCTTAGGATCTGCATAGGAAACACACACACAAGCACACACCTACCTTTGTTGCCTGCAGATGCCTCCTTGGCTGTCCCCAAACGGTATCAAACCAACACCCACGGGAAGCTGTAAGCATAGAGGACATGCCTGCACCCCATTGGACTTACCTGTGTGGGTTAAACCCGGGTTATTTGACAACCTATGGCGGTGATGGTTCTGCTCAGGCAGAGCAGTGCTGATGCTCCTCATAAAGCTGTCGCTGCTGTGAAGGTTCTAGGTGACATCACAAATCCCTATGGTTACATACACAACAAAGCTGGGTTGTTGTTGTTTACACTCTGCAAGGCCTGTGGAAGTGAGTGACATCATAGCACTGTAGTTCTGAGGGTTCTAGATGGATGCAACAATCTCCTGTTGCTTCTATGAAGGCCATAATAGACGACATCACCAAACAGCTCCATAGTCACATACACAGCAAAGGAGAGATGTTGTTTACACCTAGTGATGTCAGTGGTATTGAGTGACATCACAGCACAGTGCTAAGGCTCCTGGGCCTGGACACAGCAGCGGCTGCAATATCTCAACGGAGAATACGTTTATATATATGTGTGTGTGTGCGCGTATATATATATATATATATATATATATATATATATTTCTCCGCCGAAATCACTTTTAAACCCATTTCCACCTTTTTTTCCCTTCTCTTCCTCTTACTTTTTTTTCACGTTTTTTTACGTTTTTCTCCTTTTCGCCTCTTTTCTGGGCGTATTATTCTTCTTTTTCTTCTTTTTTTTCGTCTAATGCATACCCCATCAGTGCAGCAATGCTTATTCAATACCGCCAGCAGATGGAGACACTGGGGGATAATTTTCTAAGGATTTATACTGATTTTTCCTGTCTGAATTTGTCGCACAGAAAGTTGCAGGCCAAATATGTGTGACATTTCTGCGACTTTAGCTTCTAGAGCATTTTTACAACATTATACATAGGTGCTGAATACATAAAAAGCGACTGTTCAGCGACAGACAAGTCGCATCGGCTGAAAGTAGGCCAGAATGTCAGTCCATGTTGGAGCAGGTTTAGATACAGTCTAAAGTATAGATCTCAAAGTCTGTGCACAGAATTTAGCAAGGGCCTCGCACCTTCTGATGCATCAGGTAGGTGCACAATAGCATAGCCTAACCCTCTGTACTTTGGTCTATATTGATGCGGGACATAGACAGCCAGCTGATGACCAATCCATTAGTGCAATGGATGGCTGGAAGCATTTGTCTTTGCCTTTGCAATACCACAGAAGCAATGCATGGTCAATGTACAGCAATGACACACCTGTGTGAACAGCCAGGAGACCCCCCCCCCCCCCCCATGTTATGTTACATAGTTACATAGTTAGTACGGTCGAAAAAAGACATATGTCCATCAAGTTCAACCAGGGAATTAAGGGGTAGGGGTGTGGCGCGATATTGGGGAAGGGATGAGATTTTATATTTCTTCATAAGCATTAATCTTATTTTGTCAATTAGGAACATTCAGCACCCACCCGCTATCAAGGCAGCTGCCTATCATGTCATGCCCTACCTGCACAGGTGTGCTGGCTACTCAAATGATCCAATTAAGGAGGCCATTTAGTCAGCAGCAGCAGAAGTCCTGTGCCTGGACGCTCCAACAGCGGCCAGACACAAGCAGAAGCAGAAGCAGCAGAAGCAGCAGCAGCACCACCTTTTGTTTTTTGGCTGCAGCAGCAGCAAGGCCCACAGGGCTGGCTAGCTGGCTAGCCAGCAAGCAGGTAGCAATGAAAGTAGGAATCTTTCTTTTTAACCCTGTAAGGGGGTGGTGCACTGTACCCGAAGATACTGCCATATCGGGTCAATGCATAGGGCGACGGAAGCAAGCTTCGAAATCGGCCCCCGTTCTCAAAAATCCATTTAATATATGGTCCCCAGATAGGGGACGTATCAGATATTAAACTGATAAGAACAGATACTACACTTGATCTTAGCCAAAAGGCCGAGAAGCGATAACCGTGAAAGGGGCGGGCCCAACAAGGTGCCCTTCATGGGCACTATCACTGCTTGCTGTCAGGGAGGCTGCCAGACAATTTTCCATGCACACTCTGGGCTGGGGGGCAGTCAACCACCAGTACACACAGCAGAACCTAAACCCATACCATTATTGCTAAGCAGCAAGACAGGGGCCCATTGCACTCCCACGGGGCCTTTTTAAATGCAATCCATAACCCGGATTTGCCAGGAACCCTTCTTACTCCTCCTACTTGCATGTGACACTGGGCTTAGGATCTGCATAGGAAACACACACACAAGCACACACCTACCTTTGTTGCCTGCAGATGCCTCCTTGGCTGTCCCCAAACGGTATCAAACCAACACCCACGGGAAGCTGTAAGCATAGAGGACATGCCTGCACCCCATTGGACTTACCTGTGTGGGTTAAACCCGGGTTATTTGACAACCTATGGCGGTGATGGTTCTGCTCAGGCAGAGCAGTGCTGATGCTCCTCATAAAGCTGTCGCTGCTGTGAAGGTTCTAGGTGACATCACAAATCCCTATGGTTACATACACAACAAAGCTGGGTTGTTGTTGTTTACACTCTGCAAGGCCTGTGGAAGTGAGTGACATCATAGCACTGTAGTTCTGAGGGTTCTAGATGGATGCAACAATCTCCTGTTGCTTCTATGAAGGCCATAATAGACGACATCACCAAACAGCTCCATAGTCACATACACAGCAAAGGAGAGATGTTGTTTACACCTAGTGATGTCAGTGGTATTGAGTGACATCACAGCACAGTGCTAAGGCTCCTGGGCCTGGACACAGCAGCGGCTGCAATATCTCAACGGAGAATACGTTTATATATATGTGTGTGTGTGCGCGTATATATATATATATATATATATATATATATATATATATATATATCTCCGCCGAAATCACTTTTAAACCCATTTCCACCTTTTTTTCCCTTCTCTTCCTCTTACTTTTTTTTCACGTTTTTTTTACGTTTTTCTCCTTTTCGCCTCTTTTCTGGGCGTATTATTCTTCTTTTTCTTCTTTTTTTTCGTCTAATGCATACCCCATCAGTGCAGCAATGCTTATTCAATACCGCCAGCAGATGGAGACACTGGGGGATAATTTTCTAAGGATTTATACTGATTTTTCCTGTCTGAATTTGTCGCACAGAAAGTTGCAGGCCAAATATGTGTGACATTTCTGCGACTTTAGCTTCTAGAGCATTTTTACAACATTATACATAGGTGCTGAATACATAAAAAGCGACTGTTCAGCGACAGACAAGTCGCATCGGCTGAAAGTAGGCCAGAATGTCAGTCCATGTTGGAGCAGGTTTAGATACAGTCTGAAGTATAGATCTCAAAGTCTGTGCACAGAATTTAGCAAGGGCCTCGCACCTTCTGATGCATCAGGTAGGTGCACAATAGCATAGCCTAACCCTCTGTACTTTGGTCTATATTGATGCGGGACATAGACAGCCAGCTGATGACCAATCCATTAGTGCAATGGATGGCTGGAAGCATTTGTCTTTGCCTTTGCAATACCACAGAAGCAATGCATGGTCAATGTACAGCAATGACACACCTGTGTGAACAGCCAGGAGACCCCCCCCCCCCCCCATGTTATGTTACATAGTTACATAGTTAGTACGGTCGAAAAAAGACATATGTCCATCAAGTTCAACCAGGGAATTAAGGGGTAGGGGTGTGGCGCGATATTGGGGAAGGGATGAGATTTTATATTTCTTCATAAGCATTAATCTTATTTTGTCAATTAGGAACATTCAGCACCCACCCGCTATCAAGGCAGCTGCCTATCATGTCATGCCCTACCTGCACAGGTGTGCTGGCTACTCAAATGATCCAATTAAGGAGGCCATTTAGTCAGCAGCAGCAGAAGTCCTGTGCCTGGACGCTCCAACAGCGGCCAGACACAAGCAGAAGCAGAAGCAGCAGCAGCACCACCACCTTTTGTTTTTTGGCTGCAGCAGCAGCAAGGCCCACAGGGCTGGCTAGCTGGCTAGCCAGCAAGCAGGTAGCAATGAAAGTAGGAATCTTTCTTTTTAACCCTGTAAGGGGGTGGTGCACTGTACCCGAAGATACTGCCATATCGGGTCAATGCATAGGGCGACGGAAGCAAGCTTCGAAATCGGCCCCCGTTCTCAAAAATCCATTTAATATATGGTCCCCAGATAGGGGACGTATCAGATATTAAACTGATAAGAACAGATACTACACTTGATCTTAGCCAAAAGGCCGAGAAGCGATAACCGTGAAAGGGGCGGGCCCAACAAGGTGCCCTTCATGGGCACTATCACTGCTTGCTGTCAGGGAGGCTGCCAGACAATTTTCCATGCACACTCTGGGCTGGGGGGCAGTCAACCACCAGTACACACAGCAGAACCTAAACCCATACCATTATTGCTAAGCAGCAAGACAGGGGCCCATTGCACTCCCACGGGGCCTTTTTAAATGCAATCCATAACCCGGATTTGCCAGGAACCCTTCTTACTCCTCCTACTTGCATGTGACACTGGGCTTAGGATCTGCATAGGAAACACACACACAAGCACACACCTACCTTTGTTGCCTGCAGATGCCTCCTTGGCTGTCCCCAAACGGTATCAAACCAACACCCACGGGAAGCTGTAAGCATAGAGGACATGCCTGCACCCCATTGGACTTACCTGTGTGGGTTAAACCCGGGTTATTTGACAACCTATGGCGGTGATGGTTCTGCTCAGGCAGAGCAGTGCTGATGCTCCTCATAAAGCTGTCGCTGCTGTGAAGGTTCTAGGTGACATCACAAATCCCTATGGTTACATACACAACAAAGCTGGGTTGTTGTTGTTTACACTCTGCAAGGCCTGTGGAAGTGAGTGACATCATAGCACTGTAGTTCTGAGGGTTCTAGATGGATGCAACAATCTCCTGTTGCTTCTATGAAGGCCATAATAGACGACATCACCAAACAGCTCCATAGTCACATACACAGCAAAGGAGAGATGTTGTTTACACCTAGTGATGTCAGTGGTATTGAGTGACATCACAGCACAGTGCTAAGGCTCCTGGGCCTGGACACAGCAGCGGCTGCAATATCTCAACGGAGAATACGTTTATATATATGTGTGTGTGTGCGCGTATATATATATATATATATATATATATATATATATATATATATATATATTTCTCCGCCGAAATCACTTTTAAACCCATTTCCACCTTTTTTTCCCTTCTCTTCCTCTTACTTTTTTTTCACGTTTTTTTTACGTTTTTCTCCTTTTCGCCTCTTTTCTGGGCGTATTATTCTTCTTTTTCTTCTTTTTTTTCGTCTAATGCATACCCCATCAGTGCAGCAATGCTTATTCAATACCGCCAGCAGATGGAGACACTGGGGGATAATTTTCTAAGGATTTATACTGATTTTTCCTGTCTGAATTTGTCGCACAGAAAGTTGCAGGCCAAATATGTGTGACATTTCTGCGACTTTAGCTTCTAGAGCATTTTTACAACATTATACATAGGTGCTGAATACATAAAAAGCGACTGTTCAGCGACAGACAAGTCGCATCGGCTGAAAGTAGGCCAGAATGTCAGTCCATGTTGGAGCAGGTTTAGATACAGTCTAAAGTATAGATCTCAAAGTCTGTGCACAGAATTTAGCAAGGGCCTCGCACCTTCTGATGCATCAGGTAGGTGCACAATAGCATAGCCTAACCCTCTGTACTTTGGTCTATATTGATGCGGGACATAGACAGCCAGCTGATGACCAATCCATTAGTGCAATGGATGGCTGGAAGCATTTGTCTTTGCCTTTGCAATACCACAGAAGCAATGCATGGTCAATGTACAGCAATGACACACCTGTGTGGACAGCCAGGAGACCCCCCCCCCCCCCATGTTATGTTACATAGTTACATAGTTAGTACGGTCGAAAAAAGACATATGTCCATCAAGTTCAACCAGGGAATTAAGGGGTAGGGGTGTGGCGCGATATTGGGGAAGGGATGAGATTTTATATTTCTTCATAAGCATTAATCTTATTTTGTCAATTAGGAACATTCAGCACCCACCCGCTATCAAGGCAGCTGCCTATCATGTCATGCCCTACCTGCACAGGTGTGCTGGCTACTCAAATGATCCAATTAAGGAGGCCATTTAGTCAGCAGCAGCAGAAGTCCTGTGCCTGGACGCTCCAACAGCGGCCAGACACAAGCAGAAGCAGAAGCAGCAGCAGCACCACCTTTTGTTTTTTGGCTGCAGCAGCAGCAAGGCCCACAGGGCTGGCTAGCTGGCTAGCCAGCAAGCAGGTAGCAATGAAAGTAGGAATCTTTCTTTTTAACCCTGTAAGGGGGTGGTGCACTGTACCCGAAGATACTGCCATATCGGGTCAATGCATAGGGCGACGGAAGCAAGCTTCGAAATCGGCCCCCGTTCTCAAAAATCCATTTAATATATGGTCCCCAGATAGGGGACGTATCAGATATTAAACTGATAAGAACAGATACTACACTTGATCTTAGCCAAAAGGCCGAGAAGCGATAACCGTGAAAGGGGCGGGCCCAACAAGGTGCCCTTCATGGGCACTATCACTGCTTGCTGTCAGGGAGGCTGCCAGACAATTTTCCATGCACACTCTGGGCTGGGGGGCAGTCAACCACCAGTACACACAGCAGAACCTAAACCCATACCATTATTGCTAAGCAGCAAGACAGGGGCCCATTGCACTCCCACGGGGCCTTTTTAAATGCAATCCATAACCCGGATTTGCCAGGAACCCTTCTTACTCCTCCTACTTGCATGTGACACTGGGCTTAGGATCTGCATAGGAAACACACACACAAGCACACACCTACCTTTGTTGCCTGCAGATGCCTCCTTGGCTGTCCCCAAACGGTATCAAACCAACACCCACGGGAAGCTGTAAGCATAGAGGACATGCCTGCACCCCATTGGAATTACCTGTGTGGGTTAAACCCGGGTTATTTGACAACCTATGGCGGTGATGGTTCTGCTCAGGCAGAGCAGTGCTGATGCTCCTCATAAAGCTGTCGCTGCTGTGAAGGTTCTAGGTGACATCACAAATCCCTATGGTTACATACACAACAAAGCTGGGTTGTTGTTGTTTACACTCTGCAAGGCCTGTGGAAGTGAGTGACATCATAGCACTGTAGTTCTGAGGGTTCTAGATGGATGCAACAATCTCCTGTTGCTTCTATGAAGGCCATAATAGACGACATCACCAAACAGCTCCATAGTCACATACACAGCAAAGGAGAGATGTTGTTTACACCTAGTGATGTCAGTGGTATTGAGTGACATCACAGCACAGTGCTAAGGCTCCTGGGCCTGGACACAGCAGCGGCTGCAATATCTCAACGGAGAATACGTTTATATATATGTGTGTGTGTGCGCGTATATATATATATATATATATATATATATATATATATATATATATTTCTCCGCCGAAATCACTTTTAAACCCATTTCCACCTTTTTTTCCCTTCTCTTCCTCTTACTTTTTTTTCACGTTTTTTTACGTTTTTCTCCTTTTCGCCTCTTTTCTGGGCGTATTATTCTTCTTTTTCTTCTTTTTTTTCGTCTAATGCATACCCCATCAGTGCAGCAATGCTTATTCAATACCGCCAGCAGATGGAGACACTGGGGGATAATTTTCTAAGGATTTATACTGATTTTTCCTGTCTGAATTTGTCGCACAGAAAGTTGCAGGCCAAATATGTGTGACATTTCTGCGACTTTAGCTTCTAGAGCATTTTTACAACATTATACATAGGTGCTGAATACATAAAAAGCGACTGTTCAGCGACAGACAAGTCGCATCGGCTGAAAGTAGGCCAGAATGTCAGTCCATGTTGGAGCAGGTTTAGATACAGTCTAAAGTATAGATCTCAAAGTCTGTGCACAGAATTTAGCAAGGGCCTCGCACCTTCTGATGCATCAGGTAGGTGCACAATAGCATAGCCTAACCCTCTGTACTTTGGTCTATATTGATGCGGGACATAGACAGCCAGCTGATGACCAATCCATTAGTGCAATGGATGGCTGGAAGCATTTGTCTTTGCCTTTGCAATACCACAGAAGCAATGCATGGTCAATGTACAGCAATGACACACCTGTGTGAACAGCCAGGAGACCCCCCCCCCCATGTTATGTTACATAGTTACATAGTTAGTACGGTCGAAAAAAGACATATGTCCATCAAGTTCAACCAGGGAATTAAGGGGTAGGGGTGTGGCGCGATATTGGGGAAGGGATGAGATTTTATATTTCTTCATAAGCATTAATCTTATTTTGTCAATTAGGAACATTCAGCACCCACCCGCTATCAAGGCAGCTGCCTATCATGTCATGCCCTACCTGCACAGGTGTGCTGGCTACTCAAATGATCCAATTAAGGAGGCCATTTAGTCAGCAGCAGCAGAAGTCCTGTGCCTGGACGCTCCAACAGCGGCCAGACACAAGCAGAAGCAGAAGCAGCAGAAGCAGCAGCAGCACCACCTTTTGTTTTTTGGCTGCAGCAGCAGCAAGGCCCACAGGGCTGGCTAGCTGGCTAGCCAGCAAGCAGGTAGCAATGAAAGTAGGAATCTTTCTTTTTAACCCTGTAAGGGGGTGGTGCACTGTACCCGAAGATACTGCCATATCGGGTCAATGCATAGGGCGACGGAAGCAAGCTTCGAAATCGGCCCCCGTTCTCAAAAATCCATTTAATATATGGTCCCCAGATAGGGGACGTATCAGATATTAAACTGATAAGAACAGATACTACACTTGATCTTAGCCAAAAGGCCGAGAAGCGATAACCGTGAAAGGGGCGGGCCCAACAAGGTGCCCTTCATGGGCACTATCACTGCTTGCTGTCAGGGAGGCTGCCAGACAATTTTCCATGCACACTCTGGGCTGGGGGGCAGTCAACCACCAGTACACACAGCAGAACCTAAACCCATACCATTATTGCTAAGCAGCAAGACAGGGGCCCATTGCACTCCCACGGGGCCTTTTTAAATGCAATCCATAACCCGGATTTGCCAGGAACCCTTCTTACTCCTCCTACTTGCATGTGACACTGGGCTTAGGATCTGCATAGGAAACACACACACAAGCACACACCTACCTTTGTTGCCTGCAGATGCCTCCTTGGCTGTCCCCAAACGGTATCAAACCAACACCCACGGGAAGCTGTAAGCATAGAGGACATGCCTGCACCCCATTGGACTTACCTGTGTGGGTTAAACCCGGGTTATTTGACAACCTATGGCGGTGATGGTTCTGCTCAGGCAGAGCAGTGCTGATGCTCCTCATAAAGCTGTCGCTGCTGTGAAGGTTCTAGGTGACATCACAAATCCCTATGGTTACATACACAACAAAGCTGGGTTGTTGTTGTTTACACTCTGCAAGGCCTGTGGAAGTGAGTGACATCATAGCACTGTAGTTCTGAGGGTTCTAGATGGATGCAACAATCTCCTGTTGCTTCTATGAAGGCCATAATAGACGACATCACCAAACAGCTCCATAGTCACATACACAGCAAAGGAGAGATGTTGTTTACACCTAGTGATGTCAGTGGTATTGAGTGACATCACAGCACAGTGCTAAGGCTCCTGGGCCTGGACACAGCAGCGGCTGCAATATCTCAACGGAGAATACGTTTATATATATGTGTGTGTGTGCGCGTATATATATATATATATATATATATATATATATATATATATATATATATTTCTCCGCCGAAATCACTTTTAAACCCATTTCCACCTTTTTTTCCCTTCTCTTCCTCTTACTTTTTTTTCACGTTTTTTTACGTTTTTCTCCTTTTCGCCTCTTTTCTGGGCGTATTATTCTTCTTTTTCTTCTTTTTTTTCGTCTAATGCATACCCCATCAGTGCAGCAATGCTTATTCAATACCGCCAGCAGATGGAGACACTGGGGGATAATTTTCTAAGGATTTATACAGATTTTTCCTGTCTGAATTTGTCGCACAGAAAGTTGCAGGCCAAATATGTGTGACATTTCTGCGACTTTAGCTTCTAGAGCATTTTTACAACATTATACATAGGTGCTGAATACATAAAAAGCGACTGTTCAGCGACAGACAAGTCGCATCGGCTGAAAGTAGGCCAGAATGTCAGTCCATGTTGGAGCAGGTTTAGATACAGTCTAAAGTATAGATCTCAAAGTCTGTGCACAGAATTTAGCAAGGGCCTCGCACCTTCTGATGCATCAGGTAGGTGCACAATAGCATAGCCTAACCCTCTGTACTTTGGTCTATATTGATGCGGGACATAGACAGCCAGCTGATGACCAATCCATTAGTGCAATGGATGGCTGGAAGCATTTGTCTTTGCCTTTGCAATACCACAGAAGCAATGCATGGTCAATGTACAGCAATGACACACCTGTGTGAACAGCCAGGAGACCCCCCCCCCCCCCATGTTATGTTACATAGTTACATAGTTAGTACGGTCGAAAAAAGACATATGTCCATCAAGTTCAACCAGGGAATTAAGGGGTAGGGGTGTGGCGCGATATTGGGGAAGGGATGAGATTTTATATTTCTTCATAAGCATTAATCTTATTTTGTCAATTAGGAACATTCAGCACCCACCCGCTATCAAGGCAGCTGCCTATCATGTCATGCCCTACCTGCACAGGTGTGCTGGCTACTCAAATGATCCAATTAAGGAGGCCATTTAGTCAGCAGCAGCAGAAGTCCTGTGCCTGGACGCTCCAACAGCGGCCAGACACAAGCAGAAGCAGAAGCAGCAGAAGCAGCAGCAGCACCACCTTTTGTTTTTTGGCTGCAGCAGCAGCAAGGCCCACAGGGCTGGCTAGCTGGCTAGCCAGCAAGCAGGTAGCAATGAAAGTAGGAATCTTTCTTTTTAACCCTGTAAGGGGGTGGTGCACTGTACCCGAAGATACTGCCATATCGGGTCAATGCATAGGGCGACGGAAGCAAGCTTCGAAATCGGCCCCCGTTCTCAAAAATCCATTTAATATATGGTCCCCAGATAGGGGACGTATCAGATATTAAACTGATAAGAACAGATACTACACTTGATCTTAGCCAAAAGGCCGAGAAGCGATAACCGTGAAAGGGGCGGGCCCAACAAGGTGCCCTTCATGGGCACTATCACTGCTTGCTGTCAGGGAGGCTGCCAGACAATTTTCCATGCACACTCTGGGCTGGGGGGCAGTCAACCACCAGTACACACAGCAGAACCTAAACCCATACCATTATTGCTAAGCAGCAAGACAGGGGCCCATTGCACTCCCACGGGGCCTTTTTAAATGCAATCCATAACCCGGATTTGCCAGGAACCCTTCTTACTCCTCCTACTTGCATGTGACACTGGGCTTAGGATCTGCATAGGAAACACACACACAAGCACACACCTACCTTTGTTGCCTGCAGATGCCTCCTTGGCTGTCCCCAAACGGTATCAAACCAACACCCACGGGAAGCTGTAAGCATAGAGGACATGCCTGCACCCCATTGGACTTACCTGTGTGGGTTAAACCCGGGTTATTTGACAACCTATGGCGGTGATGGTTCTGCTCAGGCAGAGCAGTGCTGATGCTCCTCATAAAGCTGTCGCTGCTGTGAAGGTTCTAGGTGACATCACAAATCCCTATGGTTACATACACAACAAAGCTGGGTTGTTGTTGTTTACACTCTGCAAGGCCTGTGGAAGTGAGTGACATCATAGCACTGTAGTTCTGAGGGTTCTAGATGGATGCAACAATCTCCTGTTGCTTCTATGAAGGCCATAATAGACGACATCACCAAACAGCTCCATAGTCACATACACAGCAAAGGAGAGATGTTGTTTACACCTAGTGATGTCAGTGGTATTGAGTGACATCACAGCACAGTGCTAAGGCTCCTGGGCCTGGACACAGCAGCGGCTGCAATATCTCAACGGAGAATACGTTTATATATATGTGTGTGTGTGCGCGTATATATATATATATATATATATATATATATATATTTCTCCGCCGAAATCACTTTTAAACCCATTTCCACCTTTTTTTCCCTTCTCTTCCTCTTACTTTTTTTTCACGTTTTTTTACGTTTTTCTCCTTTTCGCCTCTTTTCTGGGCGTATTATTCTTCTTTTTCTTCTTTTTTTTCGTCTAATGCATACCCCATCAGTGCAGCAATGCTTATTCAATACCGCCAGCAGATGGAGACACTGGGGGATAATTTTCTAAGGATTTATACAGATTTTTCCTGTCTGAATTTGTCGCACAGAAAGTTGCAGGCCAAATATGTGTGACATTTCTGCGACTTTAGCTTCTAGAGCATTTTTACAACATTATACATAGGTGCTGAATACATAAAAAGCGACTGTTCAGCGACAGACAAGTCGCATCGGCTGAAAGTAGGCCAGAATGTCAGTCCATGTTGGAGCAGGTTTAGATACAGTCTAAAGTATAGATCTCAAAGTCTGTGCACAGAATTTAGCAAGGGCCTCGCACCTTCTGATGCATCAGGTAGGTGCACAATAGCATAGCCTAACCCTCTGTACTTTGGTCTATATTGATGCGGGACATAGACAGCCAGCTGATGACCAATCCATTAGTGCAATGGATGGCTGGAAGCATTTGTCTTTGCCTTTGCAATACCACAGAAGCAATGCATGGTCAATGTACAGCAATGACACACCTGTGTGAACAGCCAGGAGACCCCCCCCCCCATGTTATGTTACATAGTTACATAGTTAGTACGGTCGAAAAAAGACATATGTCCATCAAGTTCAACCAGGGAATTAAGGGGTAGGGGTGTGGCGCGATATTGGGGAAGGGATGAGATTTTATATTTCTTCATAAGCATTAATCTTATTTTGTCAATTAGGAACATTCAGCACCCACCCGCTATCAAGGCAGCTGCCTATCATGTCATGCCCTACCTGCACAGGTGTGCTGGCTACTCAAATGATCCAATTAAGGAGGCCATTTAGTCAGCAGCAGCAGAAGTCCTGTGCCTGGACGCTCCAACAGCGGCCAGACACAAGCAGAAGCAGAAGCAGCAGAAGCAGCAGCAGCACCACCTTTTGTTTTTTGGCTGCAGCAGCAGCAAGGCCCACAGGGCTGGCTAGCTGGCTAGCCAGCAAGCAGGTAGCAATGAAAGTAGGAATCTTTCTTTTTAACCCTGTAAGGGGGTGGTGCACTGTACCCGAAGATACTGCCATATCGGGTCAATGCATAGGGCGACGGAAGCAAGCTTCGAAATCGGCCCCCGTTCTCAAAAATCCATTTAATATATGGTCCCCAGATAGGGGACGTATCAGATATTAAACTGATAAGAACAGATACTACACTTGATCTTAGCCAAAAGGCCGAGAAGCGATAACCGTGAAAGGGGCGGGCCCAACAAGGTGCCCTTCATGGGCACTATCACTGCTTGCTGTCAGGGAGGCTGCCAGACAATTTTCCATGCACACTCTGGGCTGGGGGGCAGTCAACCACCAGTACACACAGCAGAACCTAAACCCATACCATTATTGCTAAGCAGCAAGACAGGGGCCCATTGCACTCCCATGGGGCATTTTTAATTGCAATCCATAACCCGGATTTGCCAGGAACCCTTCTTACTCCTCCTACTTGCATGTGACACTGGGCTTAGGATCTGCATAGGAAACACACACACAAGCACACACCTACCTTTGTTGCCTGCAGATGCCTCCTTGGCTGTCCCCAAACGGTATCAAACCAACACCCACGGGAAGCTGTAAGCATAGAGGACATGCCTGCACCCCATTGGACTTACCTGTGTGGGTTAAACCCGGGTTATTTGACAACCTATGGCGGTGATGGTTCTGCTCAGGCAGAGCAGTGCTGATGCTCCTCATAAAGCTGTCGCTGCTGTGAAGGTTCTAGGTGACATCACAAATCCCTATGGTTACATACACAACAAAGCTGGGTTGTTGTTGTTTACACTCTGCAAGGCCTGTGGAAGTGAGTGACATCATAGCACTGTAGTTCTGAGGGTTCTAGATGGATGCAACAATCTCCTGTTGCTTCTATGAAGGCCATAATAGACGACATCACCAAACAGCTCCATAGTCACATACACAGCAAAGGAGAGATGTTGTTTACACCTAGTGATGTCAGTGGTATTGAGTGACATCACAGCACAGTGCTAAGGCTCCTGGGCCTGGACACAGCAGCGGCTGCAATATCTCAACGGAGAATACGTTTATATATATGTGTGTGTGTGCGCGTATATATATATATATATATATATATATATATTTCTCCGCCGAAATCACTTTTAAACCCATTTCCACCTTTTTTTCCCTTCTCTTCCTCTTACTTTTTTTTCACGTTTTTTTTACGTTTTTCTCCTTTTCGCCTCTTTTCTGGGCGTATTATTCTTCTTTTTCTTCTTTTTTTTCGTCTAATGCATACCCCATCAGTGCAGCAATGCTTATTCAATACCGCCAGCAGATGGAGACACTGGGGGATAATTTTCTAAGGATTTATACTGATTTTTCCTGTCTGAATTTGTCGCACAGAAAGTTGCAGGCCAAATATGTGTGACATTTCTGCGACTTTAGCTTCTAGAGCATTTTTACAACATTATACATAGGTGCTGAATACATAAAAAGCGACTGTTCAGCGACAGACAAGTCGCATCGGCTGAAAGTAGGCCAGAATGTCAGTCCATGTTGGAGCAGGTTTAGATACAGTCTAAAGTATAGATCTCAAAGTCTGTGCACAGAATTTAGCAAGGGCCTCGCACCTTCTGATGCATCAGGTAGGTGCACAATAGCATAGCCTAACCCTCTGTACTTTGGTCTATATTGATGCGGGACATAGACAGCCAGCTGATGACCAATCCATTAGTGCAATGGATGGCTGGAAGCATTTGTCTTTGCCTTTGCAATACCACAGAAGCAATGCATGGTCAATGTACAGCAATGACACACCTGTGTGAACAGCCAGGAGACCCCCCCCCCCCCCCATGTTATGTTACATAGTTACATAGTTAGTACGGTCGAAAAAAGACATATGTCCATCAAGTTCAACCAGGGAATTAAGGGGTAGGGGTGTGGCGCGATATTGGGGAAGGGATGAGATTTTATATTTCTTCATAAGCATTAATCTTATTTTGTCAATTAGGAACATTCAGCACCCACCCGCTATCAAGGCAGCTGCCTATCATGTCATGCCCTACCTGCACAGGTGTGCTGGCTACTCAAATGATCCAATTAAGGAGGCCATTTAGTCAGCAGCAGCAGAAGTCCTGTGCCTGGACGCTCCAACAGCGGCCAGACACAAGCAGAAGCAGAAGCAGCAGAAGCAGCAGCAGCACCACCTTTTGTTTTTTGGCTGCAGCAGCAGCAAGGCCCACAGGGCTGGCTAGCTGGCTAGCCAGCAAGCAGGTAGCAATGAAAGTAGGAATCTTTCTTTTTAACCCTGTAAGGGGGTGGTGCACTGTACCCGAAGATACTGCCATATCGGGTCAATGCATAGGGCGACGGAAGCAAGCTTCGAAATCGGCCCCCGTTCTCAAAAATCCATTTAATATATGGTCCCCAGATAGGGGACGTATCAGATATTAAACTGATAAGAACAGATACTACACTTGATCTTAGCCAAAAGGCCGAGAAGCGATAACCGTGAAAGGGGCGGGCCCAACAAGGTGCCCTTCATGGGCACTATCACTGCTTGCTGTCAGGGAGGCTGCCAGACAATTTTCCATGCACACTCTGGGCTGTGGGGCAGTCAACCACCAGTACACACAGCAGAACCTAAACCCATACCATTATTGCTAAGCAGCAAGACAGGGGCCCATTGCACTCCCATGGGGCCTTTTTAATTGCAATCCATAACCCGGATTTGCCAGGAACCCTTCTTACTCCTCCTACTTGCATGTGACACTGGGCTTAGGATCTGCATAGGAAACACACACACAAGCACACACCTACCTTTGTTGCCTGCAGATGCCTCCTTGGCTGTCCCCAAACGGTATCAAACCAACACCCACGGGAAGCTGTAAGCATAGAGGACATGCCTGCACCCCATTGGACTTACCTGTGTGGGTTAAACCCGGGTTATTTGACAACCTATGGCGGTGATGGTTCTGCTCAGGCAGAGCAGTGCTGATGCTCCTCATAAAGCTGTCGCTGCTGTGAAGGTTCTAGGTGACATCACAAATCCCTATGGTTACATACACAACAAAGCTGGGTTGTTGTTGTTTACACTCTGCAAGGCCTGTGGAAGTGAGTGACATCATAGCACTGTAGTT
Organism: Hyla sarda; assembly: GCF_029499605.1. Classification (NCBI taxonomy): domain Eukaryota; kingdom Metazoa; phylum Chordata; class Amphibia; order Anura; family Hylidae; genus Hyla; species Hyla sarda. Next base: position 29,987 of record NW_026609248.1, read on the forward strand.
CTGAGGGTTCTAGATGGATGCAACAATCTCCTGTTGCTTCTATGAAGGCCATAATAGACGACATCACCAAACAGCTCCATAGTCACATACACAGCAAAGGAGAGATGTTGTTTACACCTAGTGATGTCAGTGGTATTGAGTGACATCACAGCACAGTGCTAAGGCTCCTGGGCCTGGACACAGCAGCGGCTGCAATATCTCAACGGAGAATACGTTTATATATATGTGTGTGTGTGCGCGTATATATATATATATATATATATATATATATATATATATATATATATTTCTCCGCCGAAATCACTTTTAAACCCATTTCCACCTTTTTTTCCCTTCTCTTCCTCTTACTTTTTTTTCACGTTTTTTTTACGTTTTTCTCCTTTTCGCCTCTTTTCTGGGCGTATTATTCTTCTTTTTCTTCTTTTTTTTCGTCTAATGCATACCCCATCAGTGCAGCAATGCTTATTCAATACCGCCAGCAGATGGAGACACTGGGGGATAATTTTCTAAGGATTTATACTGATTTTTCCTGTCTGAATTTGTCGCACAGAAAGTTGCAGGCCAAATATGTGTGACATTTCTGCGACTTTAGCTTCTAGAGCATTTTTACAACATTATACATAGGTGCTGAATACATAAAAAGCGACTGTTCAGCGACAGACAAGTCGCATCGGCTGAAAGTAGGCCAGAATGTCAGTCCATGTTGGAGCAGGTTTAGATACAGTCTAAAGTATAGATCTCAAAGTCTGTGCACAGAATTTAGCAAGGGCCTCGCACCTTCTGATGCATCAGGTAGGTGCACAATAGCATAGCCTAACCCTCTGTACTTTGGTCTATATTGATGCGGGACATAGACAGCCAGCTGATGACCAATCCATTAGTGCAATGGATGGCTGGAAGCATTTGTCTTTGCCTTTGCAATACCACAGAAGCAATGCATGGTCAATGTACAGCAATGACACACCTGTGTGAACAGCCAGGAGACCCCCCCCCCCCCCCATGTTATGTTACATAGTTACATAGTTAGTACGGTCGAAAAAAGACATATGTCCATCAAGTTCAACCAGGGAATTAAGGGGTAGGGGTGTGGCGCGATATTGGGGAAGGGATGAGATTTTATATTTCTTCATAAGCATTAATCTTATTTTGTCAATTAGGAACATTCAGCACCCACCCGCTATCAAGGCAGCTGCCTATCATGTCATGCCCTACCTGCACAGGTGTGCTGGCTACTCAAATGATCCAATTAAGGAGGCCATTTAGTCAGCAGCAGCAGAAGTCCTGTGCCTGGACGCTCCAACAGCGGCCAGACACAAGCAGAAGCAGAAGCAGCAGAAGCAGCAGCAGCACCACCTTTTGTTTTTTGGCTGCAGCAGCAGCAAGGCCCACAGGGCTGGCTAGCTGGCTAGCCAGCAAGCAGGTAGCAATGAAAGTAGGAATCTTTCTTTTTAACCCTGTAAGGGGGTGGTGCACTGTACCCGAAGATACTGCCATATCGGGTCAATGCATAGGGCGACGGAAGCAAGCTTCGAAATCGGCCCCCGTTCTCAAAAATCCATTTAATATATGGTCCCCAGATAGGGGACGTATCAGATATTAAACTGATAAGAACAGATACTACACTTGATCTTAGCCAAAAGGCCGAGAAGCGATAACCGTGAAAGGGGCGGGCCCAACAAGGTGCCCTTCATGGGCACTATCACTGCTTGCTGTCAGGGAGGCTGCCAGACAATTTTCCATGCACACTCTGGGCTGGGGGGCAGTCAACCACCAGTACACACAGCAGAACCTAAACCCATACCATTATTGCTAAGCAGCAAGACAGGGGCCCATTGCACTCCCACGGGGCCTTTTTAAATGCAATCCATAACCCGGATTTGCCAGGAACCCTTCTTACTCCTCCTACTTGCATGTGACACTGGGCTTAGGATCTGCATAGGAAACACACACACAAGCACACACCTACCTTTGTTGCCTGCAGATGCCTCCTTGGCTGTCCCCAAACGGTATCAAACCAACACCCACGGGAAGCTGTAAGCATAGAGGACATGCCTGCACCCCATTGGACTTACCTGTGTGGGTTAAACCCGGGTTATTTGACAACCTATGGCGGTGATGGTTCTGCTCAGGCAGAGCAGTGCTGATGCTCCTCATAAAGCTGTCGCTGCTGTGAAGGTTCTAGGTGACATCACAAATCCCTATGGTTACATACACAACAAAGCTGGGTTGTTGTTGTTTACACTCTGCAAGGCCTGTGGAAGTGAGTGACATCATAGCACTGTAGTTCTGAGGGTTCTAGATGGATGCAACAATCTCCTGTTGCTTCTATGAAGGCTATAATAGACGACATCACCAAACAGCTCCATAGTCACATACACAGCAAAGGAGAGATGTTGTTTACACCTAGTGATGTCAGTGGTATTGAGTGACATCACAGCACAGTGCTAAGGCTCTTGGGCCTGGACACAGCAGCGGCTGCAATATCTCAACGGAGAATACGTTTATATATATGTGTGTGTGTGCGCGTATATATATATATATATATATATATATATATATATATATATATTTCTCCGCCGAAATCACTTTTAAACCCATTTCCACCTTTTTTTCCCTTCTCTTCCTCTTACTTTTTTTTCACGTTTTTTTACGTTTTTCTCCTTTTCGCCTCTTTTCTGGGCGTATTATTCTTCTTTTTCTTCTTTTTTTTCGTCTAATGCATACCCCATCAGTGCAGCAATGCTTATTCAATACCGCCAGCAGATGGAGACACTGGGGGATAATTTTCTAAGGATTTATACTGATTTTTCCTGTCTGAATTTGTCGCACAGAAAGTTGCAGGCCAAATATGTGTGACATTTCTGCGACTTTAGCTTCTAGAGCATTTTTACAACATTATACATAGGTGCTGAATACATAAAAAGCGACTGTTCAGCGACAGACAAGTCGCATCGGCTGAAAGTAGGCCAGAATGTCAGTCCATGTTGGAGCAGGTTTAGATACAGTCTAAAGTATAGATCTCAAAGTCTGTGCACAGAATTTAGCAAGGGCCTCGCACCTTCTGATGCATCAGGTAGGTGCACAATAGCATAGCCTAACCCTCTGTACTTTGGTCTATATTGATGCGGGACATAGACAGCCAGCTGATGACCAATCCATTAGTGCAATGGATGGCTGGAAGCATTTGTCTTTGCCTTTGCAATACCACAGAAGCAATGCATGGTCAATGTACAGCAATGACACACCTGTGTGAACAGCCAGGAGACCCCCCCCCCCCCCCCATGTTATGTTACATAGTTACATAGTTAGTACGGTCGAAAAAAGACATATGTCCATCAAGTTCAACCAGGGAATTAAGGGGTAGGGGTGTGGCGCGATATTGGGGAAGGGATGAGATTTTATATTTCTTCATAAGCATTAATCTTATTTTGTCAATTAGGAACATTCAGCACCCACCCGCTATCAAGGCAGCTGCCTATCATGTCATGCCCTACCTGCACAGGTGTGCTGGCTACTCAAATGATCCAATTAAGGAGGCCATTTAGTCAGCAGCAGCAGAAGTCCTGTGCCTGGACGCTCCAACAGCGGCCAGACACAAGCAGAAGCAGAAGCAGCAGAAGCAGCAGCAGCACCACCTTTTGTTTTTTGGCTGCAGCAGCAGCAAGGCCCACAGGGCTGGCTAGCTGGCTAGCCAGCAAGCAGGTAGCAATGAAAGTAGGAATCTTTCTTTTTAACCCTGTAAGGGGGTGGTGCACTGTACCCGAAGATACTGCCATATCGGGTCAATGCATAGGGCGACGGAAGCAAGCTTCGAAATCGGCCCCCGTTCTCAAAAATCCATTTAATATATGGTCCCCAGATAGGGGACGTATCAGATATTAAACTGATAAGAACAGATTTTTTTTTTTTTATCTAAAGCCGAGGAACGTGCTTTCGATTCACCCAAAGTGCAAGAAAAAGTGCAAACGTGTTACACTAAAAAAACGTGCACAAAGGATGCGGTCTATCGCAAGCCCTTCTCCGATAGGAGAGAGGCCCCCCAACAAACCTTACCCTTCGCCTCCGGACCAAGAGGTACCTGCGAGGTTCCAGGTTCGATGTCCCTTTTCGCCGAAGCTACTAGGAGACCACAAATGCTCCCGGCATCCCCCTTGGCGTTAGCCAAGGTATCTGCCCGCAGAGCCGATTACGGTAGGTACCCTGCGAAGCAGGAGTACCCGGGGTGTTTGCAGGGAGGTGCGGAACCTAATGGCCACACACACCTCCCCTAGACCGCCAGGAGGGACACCCAGAAGGGCTACCGCATCCTGACAAATCCTGTGAACACACAACACGCAAAAAGTGACACAGTGAGACAAAAAATAAATAAATAAGTGAATGTGTGCAGATATACTGCCCGGACATCCGGCCGGATCTATAAAAATTTCTCTGATCCTAGCCAGAAGGCCGGGAATCAAGAGGTGAGTGCCACAAGGTGAAGAGATTATGGTGCCCGTGCTTCAACTCAGTGAGCCTATTCTCCCAGTGAGTTTCGGCACCTCGGGGTCACCACTCCCCGAGGCACAAAAGTACCTCGGCTCTAGACCCTCTCAGCCTCATGGCGAGACCCGGAGGGAACAGGTCACATCGGGGCAGCCGTCGAGCTGATTCCTCAGAACCAGCCCCGGAAAGCCCTGGTACACCTGCATCCTCCATGCAGCACCCATCCCCACCAGCATGAAAACTGATAAGAACAGATACTACACTTGATCTTAGCCAAAAGGCCGAGAAGCGATAACCGTGAAAGGGGCGGGCCCAACAAGGTGCCCTTCATGGGCACTATCACTGCTTGCTGTCAGGGAGGCTGCCAGACAATTTTCCATGCACACTCTGGGCTGGGGGGCAGTCAACCACCAGTACACACAGCAGAACCTAAACCCATACCATTATTGCTAAGCAGCAAGACAGGGGCCCATTGCACTCCCACGGGGCCTTTTTAAATGCAATCCATAACCCGGATTTGCCAGGAACCCTTCTTACTCCTCCTACTTGCATGTGACACTGGGCTTAGGATCTGCATAGGAAACACACACACAAGCACACACCTACCTTTGTTGCCTGCAGATGCCTCCTTGGCTGTCCCCAAACGGTATCAAACCAACACCCACGGGAAGCTGTAAGCATAGAGGACATGCCTGCACCCCATTGGACTTACCTGTGTGGGTTAAACCCGGGTTATTTGACAACCTATGGCGGTGATGGTTCTGCTCAGGCAGAGCAGTGCTGATGCTCCTCATAAAGCTGTCGCTGCTGTGAAGGTTCTAGGTGACATCACAAATCCCTATGGTTACATACACAACAAAGCTGGGTTGTTGTTGTTTACACTCTGCAAGGCCTGTGGAAGTGAGTGACATCATAGCACTGTAGTTCTGAGGGTTCTAGATGGATGCAACAATCTCCTGTTGCTTCTATGAAGGCCATAATAGACGACATCACCAAACAGCTCCATAGTCACATACACAGCAAAGGAGAGATGTTGTTTACACCTAGTGATGTCAGTGGTATTGAGTGACATCACAGCACAGTGCTAAGGCTCCTGGGCCTGGACACAGCAGCGGCTGCAATATCTCAACGGAGAATACGTTTATATATATGTGTGTGTGTGCGCGTATATATATATATATATATATATATATATATATATATATTTCTCCGCCGAAATCACTTTTAAACCCATTTCCACCTTTTTTTCCCTTCTCTTCCTCTTACTTTTTTTTCACGTTTTTTTACGTTTTTCTCCTTTTCGCCTCTTTTCTGGGCGTATTATTCTTCTTTTTCTTCTTTTTTTTCGTCTAATGCATACCCCATCAGTGCAGCAATGCTTATTCAATACCGCCAGCAGATGGAGACACTGGGGGATAATTTTCTAAGGATTTATACTGATTTTTCCTGTCTGAATTTGTCGCACAGAAAGTTGCAGGCCAAATATGTGTGACATTTCTGCGACTTTAGCTTCTAGAGCATTTTTACAACATTATACATAGGTGCTGAATACATAAAAAGCGACTGTTCAGCGACAGACAAGTCGCATCGGCTGAAAGTAGGCCAGAATGTCAGTCCATGTTGGAGCAGGTTTAGATACAGTCTAAAGTATAGATCTCAAAGTCTGTGCACAGAATTTAGCAAGGGCCTCGCACCTTCTGATGCATCAGGTAGGTGCACAATAGCATAGCCTAACCCTCTGTACTTTGGTCTATATTGATGCGGGACATAGACAGCCAGCTGATGACCAATCCATTAGTGCAATGGATGGCTGGAAGCATTTGTCTTTGCCTTTGCAATACCACAGAAGCAATGCATGGTCAATGTACAGCAATGACACACCTGTGTGAACAGCCAGGAGACCCCCCCCCCCCCCCCCCATGTTATGTTACATAGTTACATAGTTAGTACGGTCGAAAAAAGACATATGTCCATCAAGTTCAACCAGGGAATTAAGGGGTAGGGGTGTGGCGCGATATTGGGGAAGGGATGAGATTTTATATTTCTTCATAAGCATTAATCTTATTTTGTCAATTAGGAACATTCAGCACCCACCCGCTATCAAGGCAGCTGCCTATCATGTCATGCCCTACCTGCACAGGTGTGCTGGCTACTCAAATGATCCAATTAAGGAGGCCATTTAGTCAGCAGCAGCAGAAGTCCTGTGCCTGGACGCTCCAACAGCGGCCAGACACAAGCAGAAGCAGAAGCAGCAGAAGCAGCAGCAGCACCACCTTTTGTTTTTTGGCTGCAGCAGCAGCAAGGCCCACAGGGCTGGCTAGCTGGCTAGCCAGCAAGCAGGTAGCAATGAAAGTAGGAATCTTTCTTTTTAACCCTGTAAGGGGGTGGTGCACTGTACCCGAAGATACTGCCATATCGGGTCAATGCATAGGGTGACGGAAGCAAGCTTCGAAATCGGCCCCCGTTCTCAAAAATCCATTTAATATATGGTCCCCAGATAGGGGACGTATCAGATATTAAACTGATAAGAACAGATACTACACTTGATCTTAGCCAAAAGGCCGAGAAGCGATAACCGTGAAAGGGGCGGGCCCAACAA
>NW_026609249.1:0-37064 GCF_029499605.1 Hyla sarda
CAGCTGAACCGGCTGCAAAGGCGATATGTCCACCCCTGACTAAAACCATCTCAATTTCATACTGAGGGGGCATTCATTTTTAAAATCATGTTCTGAGAGGGATAATTATCACCTCTAGGGCAGTGTTTCCCAACCCAGTCTCCGGGTTTTTTCAGTTACTCCATTGGAATAGAATAGGGAAAAATTAAAATCCTGGACTGTTGGTGTGCCTTGAGGACTGGGTTGGAAAACATTGCTCTAGGGTATGCCCTGTAATATGAAACCATGCTTTAGTTAACCATGTGTAAGTTATTTCAAGTATCTTTTACCACAATCTGTGTAGTCCCTCTTCAGCAGAGAAGAACACTAAAGTGTGTAAGGAAAATTCAGAGACTTTCTGTTGGTATAACTTCTTACAAAGCAACACAAAGGGAACTGAGAACAACTTCCAAGTAGCCTTCCTAAAAAAGGTGCAAAAGAAAATTTTTTGTCTGGATTTTAACCCCTTAACTACGAAGGACGTATATTTACCTCCTCCGGTGACACCCGCGATATGAAGTGAAAGTATCCCGGCTGCTCAGTCGGCCTGTTCGGTACAGCCGCGGTAAAATTGCGGCATCCCGAACAGCTTACAGGACACCAGGAGGGCCCTTACCGGCCTCCTCGGTGTCCGATCGACGAATGACTGCTCCGTGCCTGAAATCCAGGCAGGAGCAGTCCAGCGCCAATAACAATGATCACAGGCGTGTTAATACATGCCAGTGATCAGCATGAGAGATCAGTGTGTGCAGTGTTATAGGTCACTATGGGAGCTATAACACTGCAAAAAAAAGTTTAAAAAAAGTGTTAATAAAGGTCATTTAACCCCTTCCCTAATAAAAGTTTGAAAAAAATTGAAAGGGTTATGATTTTTAAAAGGTAAGGAGGAAAAAACGAAAGTGCAAAAACTGAAAAACCCTGCGTCCTTAAGGGGTTAAACAGTGAGGTTTATCCATCTTTGAATTTTCTCTGTTGCACATACCATCACAGGTACATCCCTCCAGACACCTCACTCTAGTGTACTTCGGGGCCAAAGACTTCCCATCTTGTGCAGACCGCCATTTACAGCAGTTTTACGAGTCCACAAAGAGATGTTAATTGGCCATAAAGCCATCCCTGACATCACAACAGACTTTGCCAAAGGGACTTCTACCCCAAAAAGCCTTTAAAGGAGTACTCCACTTGAAAACTTTTTTTTAATTAACTGGTGCTAGAAAGTTAAATAGATTTGTAAATACATTTTATTAAAAACTCGTAATCCTTCCAGTACTTATCAGCTGCTGTATAATCCACAGGAAGTTATTTTATTTTTGAATTTCCTTACTGCCTGACCACAGTGCTCTCTGCTGACACCTCTGTCCATTTTAGGAACTGTCCAGAGTAGGAGCAAATGCCTATAGAAATCCTCTCCTGCTCTGGATAGTTCCTGACATGGGCAGAGGTGTCAGTAGAGAGCACTGTGGCCAGACATAAAGGAAATTCAAAAAGAAAAGAAGTTCCTGTGAATCATAAAGCAGCTAATAAGTACTGGAAGGATTAAGATTTTTTTAATAGAAATCATTTACAAATCTGTTTAACTTTCTGGCACCAGTTGATTAAAAAAAAACGTTTTCCAGTGGAGTACCCCTTCAAAGGGGTACTCTGGGTAATGGAAACTTATCCACTTTCCTGTGGATAGGGGATAAGTGTCTGATTGTGGGAAGTCACTCCCATTCGCCCTGGTAGGTTGGGGGCCAGAGGACAGGTAAGTAACTGAACTCTGTAAATGAGATTGCAGGGGTCCCAGCAGTTGGACCCCGGCAATCAGACACTTATCCATGATTCACAAAACAAAGTTTTAGTACCCGGAATACCTCTTAAAGGGGTTCTCCCTTGTTTATACTGTTTTTTGTTATTATGTTTGTGTGTTATGTGTGTATAAGTATGTGTTTTTTTATGTGTGTTGTGATTATGTATATATGTATTTTCTTACCTTTTGTGAAGATCCGGAAACTGGCCCCTTTTTCTTCCAGTGGCTTGCAGTACACCTCGGCCTCCGCCATGTTGTGTTCGGTAAGTGGGATGTCGGGGGGTGTGTTCTTGCTTCTGTCCTTCCTATCTTCTGACGTCCGAGGCAAATCTTTTCTTCCTGTTTCTTCCGTGGCTCAGCGACAAATCTGCGACCCCTTCCGGCACATGCACAGGTAGTTTTTTATTTTATTTAACCAATAAAGTTTTTTTGTCTAATTGACAAACTGTCTGCGTATGCGCGAGTACGCAAGTGCTACGCTAACAGCGTAGCGTACGTTAGGTCTACGCTTATAGCAACGCTTCGCGCAAGCGCAGACAGTTTGTCAATTAGACAAAAAAACTTTATTGTCTAATTGACAAACTGTCTGCGCTTGCGCGAAGCTACGCTATTAGCGTAGACCTAACGTACGCTACGCTGTTAGCGTAGCACTTGCGTACTCGCGCATGCACAGACAGTTTGTCAATTAGACAAAAAAAAACTTTATTGGTAAAAAAAAAAAAAAAAACTACCTGCGCATGTGCTGGAAGAGGTCGCAGATTCATCGCTGAGCCACGGAAGAAACAGGAAGAAAAGATTTGCCTTGGACGTCAGAAGATAGGAAGGACAGAAGCAAGAACACACCCCCCGACATCCCACTTACCGAACACAACATGGCGGAGGCCTAGGTGCACTGCAAGCCACTGGAAGAAACAAAAGGTAAGAAAATACATATATACATAATCACAACACACATAAAAAAACACATACTTATACACACATAACACACAAACATAATAACAAAAAACAGTATAAACAAGGGAGAACCCCTTTAAACAACTTTATACTCAAGAGGAAAACACCACACGGATGCACACCCAGATAAAAAATATAACACATTTATTGAAGACTACAATTAATAGACACTAAAAACACTTTAAAAGGCTTAGTACTTGGTACTCTAATAGAACACATGCAGTAATAAAAACAATATATATATATATATATATATATATATATATATATACATACACATACTATTTCCCAATGCTAGCACCCCCACTAAAAAATGTATAAAAAATAGTCAATGGAACTTAACTATTTCCCAATGCTAGTACGCCCCCAAAAAATAAACAAATACATAAATAATAGTCAATGGGACTTACTTAACTATTTCCCAAAACTAGCATGAAAGGAGAAGTCATGTCAGGCTGTAAATAGTCACACGTGTACTACTGAGACCCCACGCTTGCCATCACTCTCTGTAACTTCCTCAAAAACTACTTTGTCTATGTAACTCCAATGGGACTTACTTAACTTGTGTAACTACCCTGCTTCGGACGATTCAGGTTTTTCCAACCACCTACAACTGCTGCAAACAGGAAAACCAGGAAGTAACAAGGGGGGACAACCCCTTCAATTTTAACCAATTTTAATGAAACATTTTTGTAATATTAGTGCTCAACTTCTGCTATGATATATTTAGATTAAGGCTAGGTTCACACTGTGGAATTTCTGAGCAGAATTTCTGCCAGAGATCGAGCCGGTGGCACTAGGACCACGCGGACTACATTGCCATCCCCATAGATGGCAATGCGTTTCTGAGCAGATCTCCCAAAAGATCCACCCAGAAATGCATTGCAGTCTATGGGGCTTCAATGCAGTCTGCTCGGTCCTAGTGCCGCCGGCTCAATCTCCGGCAGAAATTCTGCCCAGAAATTCTGCAGTGTGAACCCAGCCTAATTGTGGGGGTCCTGCCGCTGGGGATCCCCACAATCTTTCATGCAGCACCCAGCTATCATCAGCCTTCATCCAGAGCGAACATCGTTCCGGGTCTGATGAATCATGGCTCCGCCCTGTGTGACATCATGCTCTGCCCCCTCAATGCAAGCCTATGGGAGGAAGCGTGGCAGCTGTCACGCCCCCTCCCATAGGATTGCATTAAGGGGGCAGAGCGTGACATCACAAAACTCCATTCTGGGTCACCAGATCGCTCCGCAGGCTAATGATAGCGGGGTGCTGCATGAAAGATTGCAGGGTCCCCAGCGGCGGGGCCCCCAGGATCAGGCATTTTATCCCCTATACTTTAGAGTACCCCTTTAAGAAGATAAAAATGTATCTATACTTCTACATTCTTGAAGAATAAGCAGAGGATTCAAAGTGCAAAATTTCAAGCTAGAAAGAATGCTGCTAAGACACCAGTGGAAATAAAAATGCTCTATTTTCTACACCGTTGGGAATCAGAAACCATTAAAAAAACATGTTTTAATTCACGCTTTGAATTCACACTGTGGATTCGCAATCAAATTGCTGTCATAGCTTATCAGTAGCAAATATCCTATCTATCCAGCCAAGTAAACCTCCTGCTGACCAAAAATGAACACTGACTTTATTCACACCATATTACTGTTAAGAAAACTGCAGAGTGAAAAGAGGCGATATTTCAAGAATATCTCAGACTGTTTATGTGATCAAAATGGTGCTGCAACTTCTTGCAACCAGCCTCCTGCTATGTAAAAGAAATGTCATATATTTGAAATAATGAAAAATATTCTATAAATGAAACTGAGGACTCGTAAATCTTATTTTTTTTTTTTTTTTGGGGGGGGGGGGTGAAAAACACAAGAAGTAAGTATCACTAAATGTTGGTCAATATATATATATATATATATATATATATATATATATATATATATATAGCAACAGAAGAATGCAGCAGCACACTGCCAGCACAAGGATATAGGTGAAACATGAATATGCAGTTAAAGCATGGAGAGCTATACAGCTATGGTGTAATAGATGCAAATGTGAAACTATGAAATAGTGAGGCACTTAGCTCTCAAAGTTGTCTCCGCCGCCGGTCAAATAGCTTGGACCGTCCCACCGCGATAAGGTGGCCTCATTGGGACGGACCCTACACTGTGAATATGCCTCTGTGTGAACAATTCAGTAAGCATGGCAGGGTCTGGAACATCCAAGACACCTTATATACACACCTGATAGAGGTGGGTGGGGTGCAAGGCCAACATGGAGGTAGCCACTCCCCCGTATGTGCAATACAGACAAAGAATAAGTCAGCCAGCACTTTAGTTGATACCAAACTATTATATGGACCTGGCCTACAGGTGCACGCTACTAGGCTAGAAATACAGCAACAGAAGAATGCAGCAGCACACTGCCAGCACAAGGATATAGGTGAAACATGAATATGCAGTTAAAACATGGAGAGCTATACAGCTATGGTGTAATAGATGCAAATGTGAAACTATGAAATAGTGAGGCACTTAGCTCGCAAATTTGTCTCCGCCGGCGGTCAAATAGCTTGGACCGTCCCACCGAGATAAGGTGGCCAGAAAAAAAAATCCATAAAATCACATTGTCTGATTTTTTAAGAATTTATTTGCAAATTATGGTGGAAAATAAGTATTTTGTCACCTACAAACAAGCAAGATTTATGTCTCTCACAGACCTGTAACTTCTTTTTTAAGAGTCTTCTCTGTCCTCCACTCGTTACCTGTATTAATGGCACCTGTTTGAACTTGTTATCAGTATAAAAGACACCTGTCCATAACCTCAAACAGTCACACTCCAAACTCCACTATGGCCAAGACCAAAGAGCTATTGAAGGACACCAGAAACAAAATTGTAGACCTGCACCAGGCTGTGAAGACTGAATCTACAATAGGCAAGCAGCATGGTGTGAAGAAATCAACTGTGGGAGCAATTGTTATAGAAAATGGAAGACATAAAAAACCACTGATAATCTACCTCGATCTCACTCCCTAAATCTCACTTCATGGTGTCAAAATGATCACAAGAACGGTGATCAAAAATCCCAGAACCACACCGGGGGGCCTGGTGAATGACCAGCAGAGAGCTGGGACCAAAGTAACAAAGACTATCATCAGTAACACACTACGCCCCCAGGGACTCAAATCATGCAGTGCCAGATGTCTCCCATTGCTTAAGCCAGTACATGTCCGGGCCCATCTGAAGTTTGCTAGAGAGCATTGGGATGATCCAGATGAGTATTGGGAGAATGCCATATGGTCAAATGAAACCAAAGTGAAACTTTTTGGTAAAAACTAAACTTGTCAAGTTTGGAGGAGAAAGAATGCTGAGTTGCACCCAAAGAACACCATAACTACTGTGAAGCATGGGGGTTGAAACTTCATACTTTATGTCTGTTTTTCTGAAAAGGGACCAAGACGACTGATTTATGTAAAGGAAAGAATGAATGGAGCCATGTATTGTGAGATTTTGAGTGAAAATCTCCTTCTATCAGCAAGGGCATTGAAGATGAAACCGCCCAGACAACAAAGGAGTGGCTTCATAAGAAGCATTTCAAGGTCCTGGAGTGGCCTAGTCAGTCTCCAAATCTCAATCCCATAGAAAACCTTTGGAGGGGGTTGAATGTCCATGTTTCCCAGCAACAGCCCCAAAGTATCACTGCTCTAGAGGAGATATGCATGAAGGAATGGGCCAAAATACCAGCAACAGTGTGTGAAAACCTTGTGAAGAAGACTTACAGAAAATGTTTGACCTCTGTCATTGACAACAAAGGGTATATAACAAAGTATTGAGATGAACTTTTGTTATTGACCAAACACTTATTTTCCACCATGATTTGCTAATAAATTCTTTAAAAATCAGACAATGTGATTTTATGATTTTTTTTTCACATTATGTCTCTCATAGTGGAGGTCTACCTATGATGAAATTACAGGCCTTTTTAAGTGGGAGAACTTGCACAATTGGTGGCTGACTAAATACTTTTTTGCCCCGCTGTGTATATATTATTATTACTATACTTCCAGTGCTTTTTAATTTGTGTCCTTTATCCTTACTTCATGCATTGTATGTCAGTGTTAGTTTCTTAAAAGTATACCATGCTTTACATTTTTTTAGCCAGCTCCATAGATCTCCATTTGCTTTCTTAACCCCTTAAGTACCAAGCATTTTTCAGTTTTTGCACTTTCATTTTTTTTCCTTCTTACCTTTTAAAAATTATAACCCTTTCAATTTTGCACTTAAACATCCATATGATGGCTTTCTTTTTGCGCCCCCAATTATAATGTGTAATGACATCGGTCATTTTACCCAAAAATCTACAACAAAACGGAAAAAAAAATCATTGTGCGAAAAAATTTAAGAAAAAACTAAACATTTTTTAATTTTGGGGGCTTCCGTTTCTATGCAGTACATTGTTCAGTAAAATGACACCTTATCTTTATTCTGTAGGTCCATACAATTAAAATGATACCCTACTTATATAGGTTTTATTTTGTCTTACTTCTGGAAAAAATAATAACTACATGCATGAAAATTAATACGTTTAAAATTGTCCTCCTCTGACCCCTATAACTTTATATTTTTCTGCGTATGGGGCAGTATGAGGGCTCATATTTTGCACGATGATCTGAAGTTTTTATAAGTACCATTTTTGTTTTGATCTGACTTTTTGATCGATTTTTATTAATTTTATGGTATAAAAAGTGACCAAAAATACGCTATTTTGGAATTTGGAATGTTTTTGCATGTACGCCATTGGCTGTGCGGTTTAATTAATTATATATTTTTATAGATAGGACATTTACGCATGCGGTGATACCACATTTGTTTATTTAATTTTTTTGTAAATGGGAAAACGGGGTTGATTTAATTAGGGAAGGGTTTAAATCCACTTTACTAACAATTTTATAGGGGGCTATAATATACATTACACTGATTGCAGGCACTGTTCAATGCATTGCCATAGCATTGCATTGATCAGTGTTATCTACGCTTGATTGCTCAGCCTGGATCTAAGGCTTGGAGCAATCAAACGCCAATCAGACAGCGTGGAGCTAGGTAGGGAGCCTCCCGCTGTCATTTCAGTTGTTCGGGATGCCGCCATTTCACCGCGGCGGTCCCAAACAGCTCCGCTGAGCCAACCGGCAGCATATTCTCCCATTTTTGTGGCGTCTAGTGGGTTAATACCGGACATCAGCCCGATCGGCGATGTCCGGTATTAGCCGCTGGTTCCGCTTGTTGATAGCAACCGGGACCACACAGATACGAAGCGCGTTCAGCTTCTGAGCGCGCTTCACAGATCTGGAGCTGGCCACGGACGTAAATACACGTCTGTGGTCGTTAAGGGGTTAAAGAGGCACTCCGGTGAAAAACAAATCTTTTTCAAATCAACTGGTACTAGAAAGTTAACCCCTTAAGGATGCAGGGTTTTTCCATTTTTGCATTTTAATTTTTTCATCACCTTCTAAAAATCATAAAGCTTTCAATTTTGCACCTAAAATTCCATATTATGGCTTTTTTTTTTGCGCCACCAATTCTACATTGCAGTGACATTAGTCATTTTACCAAAATATCCATGACAAAGCGGAAAAAAAATTCACTGTGCTACAAAATTGATAATATACTATTTCATGATATAGAAAGTGACCAAAAATACTCTATTTTGGACTTTGGATTTTTTTGCGCATACGCCATTGACCTAGAGTTTTAATTAATGATATGTTTTTATAGTTTGGACATTTCCGCACGAGGCAATGCTACATATGTTTATTTTTATCTACACAGTTTTTTTTTTAAATGGGAAAAGGGGGGTCATTCTTACTTTTATTAGGGAAGATGTTAAATGATCTTTATTAATTTTTTTTGCACTTTAGTGCTATATCCCCCCCCCCCCCCTTAGTGGCTATTACTCTGAACATACCGATCTCATACACAGCTCATTGCCGTGCGTTGACATGGCAAATATCAGTGTTATCGGCGGTCGATTGCTCAAGCCTGGATTTAAGGCTTGGAGCAATCAATCACCGATCGGACGCGACAGAGGCAGGTAAGGGGATCTCCACTCTAACTGAAGGGGACATCGCAATTTCACTGCAATTGTCCTGATCAGCTTGACTGAGCTGCCGGGAAGCTTTCACTTTCATTTCAGATGCGTCGATCAACTTTGAATGCCACGTCTCGTTGCCACACGATCGGTGCCACACTATATTAGCCCAGGGTCCCGACTTTCATTAGCCGCCAGGACCAACCTGGTATGACGCGGGGCAATGGCGTGACCTTGCATTATATACTGGGACCGGGCGCAGGGCGTACAGGTACGCCTAACGTCCTTTAAGAGCTTAAACAAATTTGTAAATTGCTTCTATTAAAAAAATATTAATCCTTCTAGTACTTACCAGCTGCTGTATGCTCCAGAGGAAGTTGTGAAGTTCTTTTCTTTCCAGTCTGACCACAGTGCTCTCTGCTGGCACCCTTGTACTTGTCAGGAACTGTCCAGAGTAGGAGAAAATCCCCATAGCAAACTTCTGCCGCTCTGGACAGTTCCTGACATGGACAGAGGTGTCAGCAGAGAGCACCATGGTCAGAACTTCACAACTTCCTCTGCAGTGTAAAGCAGCTGATAAGGAAGGATTAAGATTTTTTAAGTAATTTACAAATCTGTTAAACTTTCTAGCACCAGTTGACTTGAAAAAGAAAAATGTTTTTCACTGGAGCACCCCTTTAACCCCTTAACGACAATGGATGTAAATGTAAGTCATGGTGACGTGGTACATAGCGCACCATGACGTACATTTACGCACCCCCATGATCGCGAGCACCGCTCCGGTAATGCCTGGCAGGTCCCAGCTGCTATCAGCAGCCAGGGACCCGCCGGTTATGGTGGACATCTGAGATCGCGCGGATGTCCGCCATTAACCCCTCAGATGCCGTGATTAATGCAGATGACGGCATCTGCAGAATTGCAGTACTTTGAATGGATGATCGGATCGCCCGCAGCGCTGCCGGGGTGATCCGATCATCCAGCATGGTGGCCGGAGGTCCCCTCACCTGGCTCTGGCCATCTATCGGGGTCTTCTGCTCTGGTCTGAGATTGAGCAGACAAGAGCAGAAGATGACCGATAATACTGAGCAGTGCTTTGTCCTATACATAGCACTGAACAGTATTAGCAATCAACTGATTGCTATGAATATTACCCTATGGGGACATAAAAAGTGTTTAAAAAAAATTTAAATTTAAATAAAAAAGTAAAAAAACTTGAAAAATCCCCTCCCCCAATAAAAAAAGTAAAACGTCAGTTTTTCCCATTTTACCCTCAAAAAAGTGCAAAAATAAATAATTAATAGTTATATTTGGTATCGCTGCATGCATAAAAGTCTGAACTATTAAAATATATTGTTAATTATCGCGTACGGTGAGCGGTGTAAACATAATTTTTTTTTTTTAAAGTCCAAAATTGCTGCTTTTTTGTCACATTTTATTCCCAAGAAAATTAATAAAAAATTAATAAAAAATAAAACCTAGGCAAATGTGGTACTGATAAAACTAAAGATCATGGCACAAAAAATGAGCCCTCATATCACCCCATATATACAGAAAAATGAGAAAGTTATAGGTGGTCAAAATAGGGCAATTTCAAACATAATAATTTTGTTAAAATGCTTTGAGATTTTTTTTAAGCGGTACAATTATAGAAAAGCAAATATCATGGGTATCATTTTAATCGTATTGACCCACAGAATAAAGAAAACATGTAATTTTTACCAGAAAGTGTACAGCGTGAAAACAAAACCTTCCAAAATTTGCTAAATTGTGGTTTGTTTGGCTGCGCCATACATTTTATGGTAAAATAAGTGATGTAATTACAAAGTACAATTGATGATGCAAAAAACAAGCCATCATATGGGTCTGTGGATGGAAATATAATCAGTTATGATTTTTAGAAGGCGAGATTTTATGCAAAAATAAAATTGGTCTGGTCCTTAAGGCCAAAATGGCCTGGTCCTTAAGGGATTAAAGGGAATGTGTCATCAAAAAATTACCTATTGTTGAAATCAAGTTTTTATGTTAAAGTGTACCTGTCAAAAAACTTATGTAACGTGGATAATGCCATTATATGTATATTTGTAACATTGATTAAAAGATGTGTATATTTGTGTCCCTATATCTATTATCTGTGTGTCTCTGTGAAAAGACTTAATACAGGAAGTGTAGGTGGACAAGCAGGGCTCTATGCATTGAGGACAAGCAGGGCTCTGTGCACTGAGGCTCTGTGTCGCTCTTGGCTTACACAGCAGGATGATTGACAACTTGAGAGCCTGCACAAAGCCCTGCTTGTCCTGCCCTCACTTCCTATATTTGGACTCCTCATAGAGACACACAGGCAATAACTGCAAGGACAGCATTCTTGCACCCAAAAATATACAAATGTTTTGACCCCTTAAGGAGACAGCCCATTTTGGCCTTAAGGACGCAGCAAATTTTATTTTTGCATTTTAGTTTTTTTTCCTCCTCACCTTCTTAAAATCATTACTCTTTTATATTTCCATCCACAGGTGAGTATGAGGTTTTTTTAGTTTTATTTTTTTTGCGCGACCATAAAATATATGGCAATATTTTAAAAAATACTATTTGTGTGGGGAAATTGAAAAGGAAACCGCAATTTTACAAATTTTGAAAGGTTTCATTTCACGCTGTACAATTCACGGTAAAATTGACATGTTTTCTTTATTCTGTGGGTCAATATAATTAAAATGATACCCATGAAAACATACTTTTCTATTATTGTATCACTTAAAAAAAATCTCAAACTTTTTAACCAAAATAGTGCGTTATAAAAACCATATAAAAACATGTAAATTGAGGAATTAGAGATGAGATAGAAGATATTAATACGGTTATATGGCACAAATATGCAAGAGCAAAGGTGCAGGCTAAGATATCAGGAATGATATACATAAGTCAGACAGGAAAATGGTCATTAGTGTACTGCCACATGGCGCAGGTATCTGCAGGAAACAAGTGGTGTTGTCTCCAGCATGCACCTGCACCAAGGAAATGGCAAAGCGTAATAAATGCAGTAAAATACAATACAAGTAAAAATACAATTGCAAAGTAGCAGCATATGACCAAGGCACCTATAGAGCTTCTCTCACCTCAGATCCCGAATGTGTTTTTGCATCTGATTGCTTTGTCAGGGGGCAATCAGATGCGAAAACACGTTCAGGGTATGAGGTGAGAGGAGCTCTATAGGTGCCTTGGTCATATGCTGCTACTTGAAAAAGGCTTGCTAGCCGAAACGTCGCATTGTTTATCTTGATGCAATAAAGACCCTGTAGCTTGCACTTAATCTGGACCTCGTGTTGGGTGCTGTTTCCCAGTGGAGGAAGATATATATATATATATATATATATATATATATATATATTCCTTTTTATTTTATTTTTTACTTTTCAGCATTGTGCCCGTGTTGCAAAGTTATTTACTTGTATAGCTCGACCACACACCTCATCAGCTCTTTTCTGGGATTCTGGGAAAGTCTTGAGACAACAGACATCAATATCAATAGTCCAAAATGCTGAATCTAGGGAGGGGGGGGGGGGGTCATGAAAAGATGAACAAAGAAGTTGATCCATTCCACATAGGTAATACAGGTGAATGTACTTAGGATATAACTTTGCATTAGGGGCATTATACAGAAAAGTTAAATAAACCTGGAATACCCCTTTAATTTTCATTAGTTAACTTCTTGGGGTGGGGGGGTCATACATTATACATCCATCTATATAGAAGGCTGTTTACTGTATACAGTCGATAGTTCTACTTGCCTTCTCATTCCTCTTCTAGCCTCTTCTTGTGTAACCTTGCCACTAGTGATGATGTCACTAGAAGCTAGAGACTAGGTGGAATAAGTATGGCTCTGTTCACATTATGCATTTTTAGCGTGTCTTTTTGCTTAACTGTATAATGTGAACAGACCCTTTCTGCCAGTGTCTTCCAAAACAGGGAGACTCCAGCTTTATCTGTCTGTAAATGATGGGGGTTGTAGTTTAGCAACATCTGTAGGATCCCTGTTGCTAAACTAAAACCCCCATTATTCCCAGACATCAGTTTTTTACTGCAACTACAGAGTTTTAGAAACTGATTGAGATTTATTGCCAAGCCAGAGATCTCTCTAGAAGGAAAGAGTGCCCCTATGCAGACATCTGTTGCCCCTCATCAGTACAGAACAGGGGGTCCTGGATTAGCTTGTGATAGGGCAGTCAACTAGGTGCACTGTATGCAGCCACATATTTTACTAATGGTATGGTAAAGGTTGGGTTTACATTAGCCACAGGAATATTTTTTATGTTCGTATTACCGCTGCAAGTCTCTGCCCGATTTCGTTCAGGCCAGGGCTTGTAGCCGTAATGTACACATAAAAATATATCCATAGTAGACTATTGTAAACCCATCCAAAGGGTCAGATAGCCGGTAAAATCCAATGAGAGACCACCAAGGTGTTAGTTTTGTTTAGTATAATTCACTAGCACTTTGGTGTTGCATATGTCTTTTGTTGCGGCAGCCAGAACTCAGTGCTTTGGTTAGGAAAAAATATATATATATATATTAGGTTATGTTCACACAGTTAATAAATTAATGATTATATATATTTTTTTTAATTAAATAAATCCATTGCAGTTTTAAAAAAAGAAACCACTGCAGCAATCCAAGTTAACCCTAAGATTTCTTCTTCATATTTGTAGTCTTATATACAGATTAAGAATTTGTTTAGCTCCATTGAATAATGCTAACTCTCATCGAGAGGAATCTTAAAATGGTAATCCTTTTTTTTTTTTTAAAGGGTGCTACTTTTTTTAAATCAACTGGTGCCAGAAAGTTAAACAGATTTTTAAATTACTTCTATTTAAAAATCGCAATCCTTCTAGTACTTATCAGCTGCAGTATGTTCCACAGGAAGTTCTTTTCTTTTTTTATGTGACCACAGTGCTCTCTGCTGACACCACTGTCCATGTCAGGAACTGTACAGAGTAGAAGCAAATCCCCATAGCAAACCTTTCCTGCTCTGGACAGTTCCTGACATGGACAGTGGTTTCATCAGAGAACACTGTTGTCAGACAGAAAATAAATTCAAAAAGAAAAGCACGTCCTCTGGAGCATACAGCAGCTGATAAGTATTGGAAGGGTTAAGATTTTTAAATAAAAGTCATTTACAAATCTGTTTGGCACCTGTTGATTTAAACAAAAGAAATTATTCGTGCAGGAACTATATATAACTATGTATAGATTCCCAATAAGCAAAATGGATATGAATTTCACATGGATTTCGGTGCCGAATCTATATTGGAAATATATGCCTTAGGTTTGGTCCACGTATGGTGAAATTTTATGCTGTGGCTCTTCCCTCAGACTTTGATTTAGATAATCATTATATGGTGCAGTTAAGTCATTTTTATGCTGTTACATAGTATCATAAATCTTTTCAATTCCCAATCAAATCATTTACAGTATTAGTCTTTAAATATACACTTTTCCCTGTCCAATCATTTCTCCTTTGTCTGATCCCTTGAGAGTTTAAGGGATTTATCAACTTTCTATTTTACAATCCTCTCAGTCTGTAGTCATCATTCCGACTTTTTCATTACAGCAATATGTTATGTGTAAATAAGTCTCTTGGCATGCAGCTTTATATATCCTTTACTATATTTTAGTTTTTCCTATACTAAGGCCCCGGGCGGAGAGGATAGCGAAGGGTAACATTAATTACTTCATGATTACTGCTTGGTGCAGACAAACTTTGCCTGAAGTTACAGAGTTCTTAATTTTAAGACACTTGTTTTCTTTTGGTTTTTAGCATGGTTTTTAGCATGGTTTTTAAAATGTGAAAAGCTTACATTAAACTCTAGAGTTCTGATAAAACTCTTGCCTAAAATGGTATAGGCCACAAATTACCATTTAAGGCTATGTTCACATGGCGGAATTTCAGCTATTCTGCTCAAATTCTGCTCAGAAAAGAAGACTGTGGATTTTTTCGCCGTTTTTTGGAATTTGAGTGGAATTCCAGAATTTCTGTACTTTCAAAAAAGTGGGCTCTGTATGGAATTCCGCAAAATTTATAGACTTGGAGCAGTGGAATCCCCATTGAAGACTGTGTACACTGAAATTTGCTGAATTTCCGAGCAGAAATTCCAACGTGAACATAGCCTTACAGTTAGAGTAGCAGAGACCAATCCAACTGTTTCCCATATTATGTACAATGCCTATTATAAAACATAATATTGCAACAAATACCATGCAAATATGCACAAAAATCAAACCTAACGTTTCCAACACTAGTTCCATGTAGTAACCATTTAACACTGCCATTTTAACCCCTTAAGGACCGGAGGTTTTTCCGTTTTTGCATTTTCGTTTTTTGCTCCTTGCCTTTAAAAAATCATAACTCTTTCAAATTTACACCTAAAAATCCATATGATGGCTTATTTTTTGCGCCACCAATTCTACTTTGTAATGACGTCAGTCATTTTGCCCAAAAATCTATGGTGAAGCGGGAAAAAAAATCATTGTGCGACAAAATTGAAAAAAAACGCTGTTTTGTAACTTTTGGGGGCTTCCGTTTCTACGTAGTACATTTTTCGGTAAAAATGACACCTGATATGTATTCTGTAGGTCCATACGATTAAAATGATACCCTACTTATATAGGTTTGATTTTGTCGGACTTCTGGAAAAAATCATAACTACATGCAGGAAAATTAATACGTTTAAAATTGTCATCTTCTGACCCCTATAACTTTTTTATTTTTCCGTGTATGGGGCGGTATGAGGGCTCATTTTTTGCGCCGTGATCTGAAGTTTTTAACGGTACCATTTTTGCATTGATAGGACTTATTGATCACTTTTTATTCATTTTTAAATGATATAAAAAGTGACCAAAAATGCACTATTTTGGACTTTGGAATTTTTTTGCGCGCACGCCATTGACCGAGCGGTTTAATTAATGATATATTTTTATAATTCGGACATTTCCGCACGCGGTGATACCACATATGTTTATTTTAATTTTTATTTACACTGTTTTTTTTTTTTTATTGGAAAAGGGGGGTGATTCAAACTTTTAATAGGGGAGGAGTTAAATGATCTTTATTCACTTTTTTTTTTCACTTTTTTTGTGCAGTGCTATAGGTCCCATAGGGACCTATAACACTGCACACACTGATCTTCTATGTTGATCACTGGTTTCTCATAAGAAACCAGTGATCAACGATTCTGCCGGATGACTGCTCATGCCTGGATCTCAGGCACTGAACAGTCATTCGGCGATCGGACAGCGAGGAGGCAGGTAGGGGCCCTCCCGCTGTCCTGTCAGCTGTTCGGGATGCCGCGATTAGCCGCGGCTATCCCGAACAGCCCGACTGAGCTAGCCGGGAACTTTCACTTTCACTTTTAGCCGCGCGGCTCAGCTTTGAGCGCGCGGCTAAAGGGTTAATAGCGCGCGGCGCCGCGATCGGCGCTGCGCGCTATTAGAGGCGGGTCCCGGCTTCACTATGACGCCGGGCCCGCCATGATATGACGCGGGGTTACTGTGTAACCCCGCGTTATATCAGAAGAGCAGGACCAAGGACGTACCAGTACGTCCTTGGTCCTTAAGGGGTTAAAGTACCATCCAAATGTTAATAATATCAAAGTGTCACGGTTACTTTTAGAGATGGGCAAACTTTTGAAAAATTCGATTCGATACGACTTTATTCATAGCGAATCTATTAAAAAACGGCGGTTTCTGGACTACAGAGAGCCTCAATAGGGGTGTAGAAACCTTTTCTCTGTTCTAACATGCATATGGAGTGTGCTGGCTGGGGTAGTGAAATAATACTGTTATTCAGAATGACATACAGATTACCGGCATCCCTTTTAGAATAACTGCCGCAGAGTGGCACAATGACAGAGACTGGAGGTAGCATCAGTATGAGGAGACCATATAGTGGCTAAATGACACAGCGTGGAGTTGTTGGCAGCATGAAGAGACCATATAGTTGCTGAATGACACAGCGTGGATGTGTTGGAAGCAGGAGGAGACCATATAGTGGCTGAATGACACAGCTTGGATGAGGCTGAAGCATGAGGAGACATAGCGGCTGAATGACACAGCGTGGAGGTGTTGGCAGCATAAGGAGACCATATAGTGGCTGAATGACACAATGTGGAGGTGTTAGCAGCATAAGGAGACCATATAGTGGCTGAATTACACAATGTGGAGGTGTTGTCAGCATGAGGAGACCATATAGTGGCTGAATGGCACAGCCAGGAGTAGTGTTGAGCGTCATAGGCCATATTCGAAATTGCGATATATCGCGAATATTTGAACGAACATTCGTCATATATTCGCTAAATTCACATATTCGTAATATTTGCATTTTTTTCGAACATTCGCATCTGCGAAAATTCGCATATGTGAAAATTTATGAACTTTATAGCAAGTATACCAGTGTAACTTGAAAGAAGCAGCATAAGGAAGGGATCAATATTCGCAAATATTCGCATATGCGAATATTCACATATGCAAATTTTCGCCCGGCAGTCTCACACAGTAGTATTAGAGCCTTCTTTAGACCACACAAGTTGGAAGCAGAGAGGGATGATCACTGTGATGTGTACTGTGAAAAAAAAAGCGAATATTCGTAATTTGAAATATATAGTGCTATTTTCGTGAATAGTCACGAATTCTCGAATATGCAATATTCACAAATAAAATTCGAATTGCGAATATTCGCAAGCAAGACTAGCCAGGAGTTGGCAGGGACATGAGTAGACAATAGGCCTTCACAATCCCTAAGTTTATAAAATGAATTCTGACATTTAAACTGAAGATTTTGGGTAGCTAGTACTACCATAACAAAAGTTTAATTCCCAGACCCAGGCCCAGCAGCATAAGTAAACCATATATTGCCTGAATGACACAGCCTGGAGTTGGCTGAAGCATGAGGAGACCATATAGTGTCTAAATGGCACAGCCAGGAGTTGGCAGCAGCATGAGTAGACACTAGGACTTCACAATCCCTAAGATCAAAAATTTAATTCTGAAATTTAAACAGAAGATTTTGGGTAGCTAGTGCTTCCATAACAAATGTTTTATTCCCAGATCCAGACCCAGCAGCATCAGTAAACCATATATTGCCTGAATGACATAGTCTGGAGTGTGCTGAAGCATGAAGAGACCATATAGTGTCTGAATGGCACAGCCTGGATTTGACAGCAGCATGAGTAGACACCAGGGCTTCACAATCCCTAAGAAAAAAATACAAAGTTTTAAATTTAAACCAAAGAGTTTGGGTAGCTAGTGCTACCATAACAACATTTTTATTCCCAGACCCAGGCCCAGCAGCATCAGTAAACCATATATTGCCTTAATGACACAGCCTGGAGTTGGCTGAAGAATGAGGAGACCATTTAGTGCCTGAATGGCACAGCCAGGAATTGGCAGCAGCATGAGTAGAGACTAGGCCCTCACCATCCCTAAGATTAAAAGATGAATTCTGAAATGTAAACCAAAGATTTGGGGTAGCTAGTGCTACCATAACAATATTTTTATTTCCAGTCCCAGGCCCAGCAGCATCAGTAAACCATATATTGCCTTAATGACACAGCCTGGAGTTGGCTGAATCATGAGGAGACCCCAGGGCTTCACAATCCCTAAGGAAAAAAAAAAGAAGTTTGAAATGTAAACTGAAGATTTTGGGTAGCTAGTGCAACCATGACAAAAGTTTTATTCCCAGACCCAGCAGCATAAGTAAACCATATATTACCTGAATGACACAGCCTGGAGTTGGCAAAAGCATGAGGAGACCATTGAAATATAAACATTTTAAATAGAAATTTAAGATTGAGGATTTTGAAATGGAACTTTTAAAGGGGTATTCCAGGAAAAAACTTTTTTTTATATATCAACTGGTTCCAGAAAGTTAAACAGATTTGTAAATTACTTCTATAAAAAAATCTTAGTCCTTTCAGTACTTATGAGCTTCTGAAGTTAAGGTTGTTCTTTTCTGTCTAAGTAATCTCTGATGACAGGTGTCTCGGGAAACGCCCAGTTTAGAAGCAAATTCCCATAGCAAACCTCTTCTAAACTGGGCGGTTCCCAAGACACGTGTCATCAGAGATTACTTAGACAGAAAAGAACAACCTAAACTTCAGAAGCTCATAAGTACTGAAAGGATTAAGATTTTTAAGAGAAGTAATTTACAAAGCTGTTTAACTTTCTGGCACCAGTTGATTAAAAAGAAAAAAAAAAGTTTTCCACCAGAGTACCTCTTTAAAGCCTACTGGAACTGGGGAACTTCAAAATGGTAAATCTACCACCTGGGATAGTCAGTCAATTCAAACAGCCGGTGGTCAGTATCCACAGTTCCCTGTTTCTGCTAGTCCTTGGCAATATTCCTTTTATTACTGGTTTGGTATCAACATGGCAATAATGCTGGGAGAGTAACTCAAGGATAGCCACATGTTTCCTACAATACACAGTCAATATATGGAGAACATATAGTGGCTGAATGACACAGCCTAGAGGTGGCTGAAGCATTAGGAGACCATACAATGTCTGAATGGCAAAGCCTGGAGTTGGCGGCAGATGAGGAGACAATAGGGCCTCACAATCTCTAAGAATAAAAGATGAATTTTGGAAATTTCAATTGAAGATGTATGGTACCTAGTGCTACCATAAACATATATATGTAATGTCTTAGGCCTAGCAGCATCACTAAACCATGTAGTTGCTGAATGACACAGACAGGAGCAGGCAGCAGCATGAGTACACAAGAGGGGTTCAGAACCCCTAACATTAAAGGGTGAATGTTGAAATCTCTTTTGAAGATGCATTTTAGCTAGTGCTACAATCCAAAAATGTAAGGCCCAAGCCCAGCAGCATCACTAAACCATGTAGCTGCGAATGACACAGACAGGAGCAGTCGGCAGCAGGAGTACACAAGAGGCTTTCATAACCCCTAAGACTGAAAGATCAATGTTGAAATCTCTATTGGAGGGGTATGTTACCTCGTGCTATCATCAAGGCATAATTAAGGCCCATCATTATGTCACCTCGTGCTATCATTAAGGCCTAAGCTAAGCAGCATCACTAAGCACAGTAGTTCCTGAAACACACAGCCTGGAGCAGGCATCAGCATGAGTTTACAAGAGGGCTTCACAACCCCTAACATTAAAATGTTAATGTTGAAATCTGTATAGAAGATGTATGTTAGCTAGTGCTCACATCAAAAAAATTTAGGCACAGGCCCAGCAGCATCAGTAAGCCAAGTAGTTCCTGAAACACACAGCCTGGATAAGGCAGCAGGATGCATGCATAAGAGGGCTTCACAACCCCTAAAATTAAAAGATCAATGTTGAAATCTCTATTGAGCATGTATGTTTGCTAGTGCTACCATAAAGAAAATTGTAGGTAATATCCAAGACAGTCCCAGCAGCATCAGAAAGCAATATATTGGCTGAATGACACAGCCTGGAGGTGGGGAAAGCATAAGGAGCCCATATAGTGTCTGAATGGTACAGCCTGGAGATGGCCAAAGCATGAGGAGACCATATAGTGACTGAATGGCACAGCCTGGAGTTGGCAGAAGCATGACAGAAAATAGTGGCTGAATGAAACAGTCTGGAGATGGCAGCAGCAGCATCAGGAGTCCTGAAAGTGACCCGGTGACAGAGTGGTGCATTGGGTGGCAATACCAGTACCCGGTGATGAAGGTGGCTGGAATGTTTGTAAATGGGGAGCAGTGCCTTAAATCTGTTTGGCACTATCCATATTTGTGAAGTGTTGGTTTAGCACCATGGTCAATCTACTCTGATGCATCTGGCATTGGTGGGTGGAAATCCTGGCTGATCCTTGCCTGATTCATCTTCACAAAGGTCAGTCTCTCCACATTTTTTGTGGAAAGACTTTCCTTGGGGTTACTATGGCCCCCGCTGCACTAAACACCCGCTCTGATGGCCCACTACTGGCCGGGCAGGACAGCTTTTCCAGGGCAAACTCTGATATTTGCGGCCATAAATCAAGTTTGGCTGTCCAGAAGTCCAGCGGATCTTCAAGGTTTGTTGGCATGGCCATGTCAAGGTATGCCACCACCTGCTGGTTCAGGTCCTGCTCCATGTCTACCTGCTGCTGATGAGTTGCTTCACTATGCGGGTGAAGAAAGCTACTCATCAGCGACTATAGACTCAGGCTATCGGAGCTGGTACTGCCACTCCACCCCTCCCCAGCAGCTATGGTAGTGGAAGGTGAGCGCAGAGGGCCCCCCGAGTAAGGCCTGCGAGTGGATGGATGATGGCGCCAATAGGCATTGACCAACTGACTACGTAGGATGTCCCTGTAGGCCCCCATTTATATTTTGTAATGTTGAAGTTATATGTCACTTCTAAAATTTCTTTCCAATAAACTTTGAACTTGGGAAAAAGAAAGGCCCCCATTTTGTGCTGGTAGCGAGGATCCAATAAGGTGGAAAGCCAGAAGTCATCCCGCTTCCGAATGTTGACAATTCGGCGGTCAAAACGCAAGCAACTGAGCATGCATCGTGCCATTTGTGCATGTGACTCGGAGGGACTCCCTGCCTCCATCTCCACTGCATACTGCCAAGGTGTGTCTGGGTCCTCTGTCTCACCTTCCTCATAACCCTCTAGCTACTCTAGTTGATCATGCTTCTCCTCTCCTGTCAGATGACTTGAAACACCGCCCATCTCATGAAACCTAAACTGTGCTCCACTGTGCCCCTCATTCTCCTCCTCCTCCAATTCAGTCCCCACAGGGCTCATGAGGCCTTGAGACGTAGGTGCAATGTCTCCATTGCCCTGACCAGCCTTTGTTTCCAACAGTTGTTGTAGGAAATGAAGCAGTGGAATGACGTTGTTCATCCCGTAATCCTGGCGACTTAGTAATAATGTGGCTTCCTCAAAGGCCTCAGCAGACGGCAGGTATCATGTATGAACTGCCACTGGTTCACACTGAAGTTACACAGGGGAGTACCCCTATCTGCTTGGATCATCAAGAAATCGGTGATGGCTTTTCTCTGTTCATACAGTCAGTCCAATATATGGAGGGTGGAATTCCAACGTATGGCAACGTCACAAATCAGACTATGTTGGGGGATACCATTCTGACGCTGTAGCTCAAGAAGGGTGTGCTTTACAGTGTATGAGTGGCTGAAGTGCATACACAGTTTCCTTCCCATTGTTAGGATGTCTTGCAAATGGGGGGAAAATTTCTTGACAACCAGATTTAACATGTGTGCTATGCAGGGCGCATGGCTCACCCTGCCTTGTCGCAGCGCGGCCAAGATGTTCTTCCCGTTTTTGGTCCCCATGGTTCCCATTTCCAGTGTGGTGGAGTAAGCCATGCTCTGATATCAATGAATTTGAGCAGTTCCTCCCCTGTGTGACTCTTTTCGCCAAAGCAAACCATGTGAAGAAGAGTGTGACACCGCCATGCCCTGCACACATGGTATGCTGAAGGGCCACTGAGACTTGTCTGGGCAGTGGAGGACACGGTGGAGGATGAGGAGGCAGAGTTGCATACTGTCACAGGACCAATGGGCTGACAGCGTGGAGGAGGAAGCGGCGGGACCTGTCCAAGTTGGGGTTGTGGCTGTGCAGGAACCACATTCACCCAGTGAGCCGTAAAGGACATGTATTGTCCCTGACCTTAGTTACAGCTCCAGACGTTGGCATTGCCGTGCACTTTGGTACACACCGAAAGGCTCAAGGACTGGACTACCTTCTCTTTTTACAAAATTGTGCAGGGCTGGTAATGCCCTCTTCGCAAAGAAATGACGGCTTGGCAGTCTCAACCTCGGCTTGGGACAAGCAATCAGTTCTCTGAAAGGTGCAGAGTCCCCCACTTGAAAAGGGAGGGACTGCAGCACAAGCAACTTAGACTGGATAACATTCTGCTTCTGCGCCGTTGAATGAGTGGGCGTATACTGTTGTTTCTTGGACATGGTTTTGCGGATGGATTGTGGATGGAAAGGCTGACTAAAAGTGGGAGGAGCAGGAACATCTGGAGCGACAGAAGGAGGGTGTGACACAGAGCTCCCTTTGGCTGAGATGGTGGAGACTTGGCTGGCTGAAAGAGAGAGCGGCATGCCACTGGGTGATGCAGCAGGCTGGACCATTACATCGGAGCCACGGTTCTCCCATACTTCTTTATGGTGGCATAGCATATGTTGACGCAAGGCCGTGGTGCCAACATTGGGACCCTGGCCACGTTTCACCTTCTGCCGACATATCTTGCATGTGGCTATGTGAACCTCATCCGGATGCTTGATGAAAAACTGCCACACTGCCGAGTAGCTGATTTTCCCACGAACAGTCCACACTAATTGACTTCTACTGCCGCCGTCTCAAGCAACCCCTGTTCCACTACCTCCTGGGAAGGTAGGCTGCCACGAAGCAGGTGTTCTTCTGCCACCATGCTGACTGCCAAACATGCTACCGCCTTTCTGGCTCAGCTGCTGCCTCATGGGCAACCTGCAACTCTCTTCTCCTGATGATGCTGAAGCCCCTTCTGCACCCGGCTCCCACTTGTGATCGGCTTCATCATCATCAACAAGTGTCTGCACGTCACTGGTGTCCTCCTCAGGTTCCTCAACAGTGTCTGCTTCAGGACCCTGAACCCTGGCAACACCGCCTCCCACATCACTCTCCTCATCACTACTTGGCCGCCTAGTGGAGGAAGCGGCGGATGTCTCCTTCACTTCTTGGCTGGGCAGTAGCTGCTGACTGTCCTCTATTAGATTGTCCTCAGTGAATAGTGGAGCTGAACCCACAGCATAAGATACTTCTGTAGGAGAGGGAACAGCATAGGACAGAGGCAATTGGAGGACAGGGACTGCTCCCGGGCCACGCCAACTGAAGGTTGTGTCCTAGGAACCCACCGACTGGAGGTGTCAGATGTCACTTGTGATGAAGTGGATGACCGTGTTAACCAATCGACGACGACAGATGGGTTGTTTATCGAGACACGACCGCTAGCTGATAACGGAAGCTCAGGCCTCTCGCTGCGACTCCTGCTGCCACTCGCCTCTAGTCTGCTGTGACCTCTGCCTGAAGGATTTAGGTTTCTGCCACTCCTCTGTGCATGTCCTGGCACTTCTCTGCCTGACATACTTAGGGCATATATGAGGGGAGTACAATGCGCTTCACTACGTTTAAAACAGTATTTATCTAGAACAGCAGGTGTGCACTTTTGGCTGGCCTTTCACAGTATATAGGACCTTGAAAGATTAACAGGAACAAAATAGTACACTACTTAAATGTAGGTATGTGGTATGCACTGATGAGGGCAGAAAAATGCTCTACAGTACACTTAAAAAAGTATCCGGGTACAACACTAGCAGGTGAGTAATTTTGCCTGGACTTTCACAGTATGTAGGCCCTTGACAAATTAACAGGTGAAAAATAAAACACTACTTAGATGTACGTATGTGGTATGCATTGATGATGGCAGAAAAATGCACTACAATACGCCTAAAACTCTGTATTTTTGTGAAACACCAGCTTTTGATTACTTTTGTCTGTCCTTTCACAGTATGTAGGCTCTTGACAGATTAATACGTACAAAATAGTAAACTACTTAGATATACGTATGCGGTATGCACTGATGAGGGTAGAAAAATGCGCTACAGTACCCTTAAAAAATATATATTTTTGTAAAACATCAGCAGTACACAACATTGCTGCAGCCAAAAAAAGCTGTGTACTAAACAAAAAACTGTGCTCTGTCACAGACTATTAGGAATGGACTGCTGGGTTTTATACCGTCTACAGACTAGTAAAACCAGTAGATGATTTTTTGTGGAACAAAGACACTGAAAAATTATTCCTGCCTCCTCTGCTAAGGTTTATGAAGTTGATGCAGCTTGTTGAAATGCATGAGGCAACACACAGCTATCTGCCCCTCTCTGTAATACTATACTGAAGAAAGTGACTGGGAGGTTAATGCCTGCAGCTGCAGTAAAAAACCTTTCAGTGAAAAAAACAATGCTCTCCGTCCACGAGAATGCTGATGTGACTAGGAGGATGTTAAACGCTGCTGGAATGCGCTTTTCTCTGCTGTAACACTTACACACAGACTGTCCATCCTATCTCTCTGCAGTGTCATGAATGAAGTGGCTGGCCACAATATGGCTGCCGATTATATAGGGCTGTGACATCACAGGGGTGAATGGCTGCTGAAAGGCTGCATCCTGCATTTGATTCAGGGTCATCCCGCCTACTTCCCTTCCCGCCTTGCCTTCCCAGCATCCCTTGCCCCATGTACTGACATGTGCATCCGCCATTTTAGATGCCCCGGAGCCTGGAACGCTGTAAAATGGAGTTTAATGAAGCGATTCACGTGATAGAATCACATTGATGTTCGCATTCATTGTGAAGCGAATATTTCCTGAAATTTGTAATGAATTCGGGTTCGTCAGCTTTGATTCACTCATCTCTAGTTACTTTAACAAAAAACATTTTAAAAAACGCAACTTATAGTGATAATAAGGATTTTGAAGTAAAAACTTTTGACACATAAAAGAGACATGTTGAATGGGTTGATGGATTAGGATCTAGGTGATGATCTTGGCTTAAACGTCAGCTATTATTTTCAGGGAGAGAATGGAGAGTCAATATTTTGTGAGGTGTTCTTAGAGGTTGATGGGCAGCCATTTAACAAAATGGATCTAACCTACATAATTGTAACTTTAATCTACCATCTGGTTGCTGGTCCAGGCATCTTCTTGTGTAGCCTTACCTATACTGATGACATCATGAGGGGACAGAGCTACCCAAAAAGAGGCCAGGACCAGTAATGAGATGCTATTATTCTTTTCACTGTATACATTTTGCAGCCATATAGATGGCTGTATAATGTATACCCCATAGGAGTTAACTAGTCCTGCTGATCCTGAGCTGACATGAAAGGTTCACACAAGCCGAACCTAGATAAGTTCAAAAGTTTAATAATAATAATAATAATAATAATACAGTGGTTAATCTCTTGGAGACGCAGGGCGTGTGCATACACCCTGCATCCCCGATCCTTAAGGACTCAGGGTGTCCTTAAAGGGGTTATCCAGCATAAGATGATTTTAGTACGTACCTGGCAGACAGTAATGGAAATGCTTAGGAAGGATCTGCGCTTGTCTTGGGGCTAAATGGCTATGCTGTAAGATTACCATAACACTGTGGCTAGATTTTTGTGAACTTGTATTTCCTGTTTTCAGTTTTCTTGTTTGCCTACAAATCCCATGATTCCATTTTCCTCCTTCCCACACATCAGCAACCCCACCCATTGAAACATAAATGAACTGCAGACCTGTGGTTTTCAATCAGGGTGCATCCAGCTGTTGCATTACTTGCAGATTGCTCTCTCCACCCATTGAGGCAGATAGGCTCCCTGTCATCAGCTGACTAGTGAGTCAGGTCTCGACCACATTGCAAGCTTGGAAAAATCCGGGACAGCAGTAATTTTGTATGCTGTTAAAAATAAATATTGGGGTGAAAATCCCATAAGAATTGTGAGAAAACTGGCACACACAGGTAAAGACACTATATTATGATCTACACTAACTTTACAGCCCCTGTAGCATAGTTAAATAAAAAAAATTCCTGGAATACCCCTTTAAGGACTCAGGGCGGCGGAGAATGGGTTAAACCCGGTAGGTCCTGGTTGCTACGGGCAGCCAGGACCCACGTCTAATGCCGGGCATGGCCAATCGGGCCGATGCCCCCTATGGGAGCAAAAAAAAAAGTGTAAAAAAAATTGTAATACAAGTTAATTTACCCCTTCCTTATTAAAAGTTTAAATCATCCCCCTTTTCCCATTTTTTAAATAAAATAATGTAATAAAGAATAAAAATAATCAAAATTGGTACCGCCACGTGCGTAAATGTCCGAACTATTAAAATATAATGTTAGCTAAACCGCACGGTCAATGGCGTACACGTAAAAAAAATACCAAAGTCCAAAATTGTGCATTTTTGGTCAATTCATATACCATAAAAATATTAATAAAAAGCGATCAAAAAGTCCCATCAAAACAAAAATAGTACTGATAAAAACTACAGACGATGATGCAAAAAATAAAAAAGGTAAAGGGGTCAGAAGATGCCAATATACTAATACTACATACTAATTTTGGTGCATGTAGTTTATAATTTTTTTAAGTTTTAAAATAAAATAAAATCTATATAAATTGGGTATTCTTGTAACCATATGGACCTACAGAATAAAGATAAGGTGTCATTTTTACTGAAAAGTGCACTGCGTAGAAACGGAGCCCCCAAAATTTACAAAATGGTGTTTCTTTTTTCGTATTTTTGGTTTTACCGCAGGTTATATTATAAAATAAGAAAAGAAAAATTGGTGACACAAAAAACAAGCCCTTATATGGGTCTGTAGGTGCAAAATTGAAAGTGTTATGATTTTTAGAAGGGAAGGAGGAAAAACAAAAATGCAAAAACATGAAATAAGGGGTTAAATAAACAACATAAACATACATAACATAGTATGTATGAGCCAGTAATCATCCTGTATGAATTTCATTAGGGTGCAAGGAATGTGGGGGATATGATTGAATGAAGAGAATTGGCTGTGGAAAAAAATGGTTATTAAAAGTCAGGAGTAAATGTAAAGTGTGATAAACCTGCCAAACAAGTTGCATTTTTAGTCATGTAAATTAGGTATTCCCACGTATAGTAGTAACCTGTGCATATGTGATGCACAGGATTGGAAGCTGCACATTTTATGTTGTAGATTTTAATGTGAACCAAGTTACTGTAAGGTCACAACAGGTGGGGGATCCCCTGGGCCTGTGTGGATGATGACAGTAGACTGACCATAAACGCCACTGTAGCACTCTCCATCGAGAACTGATTCATCATGAGTTCTAGATGCATAGAACACTGTGTCACGAAGCCTCTACACAGCTTGGGATCTCCATCAAACTTTGTGGGCAAGGATAACAGAAGCTTGGACCCGGAAGAAACAGCTGACACAGGAGGAGACTCAGGCACAGGTTGCTGCTGCTGTTGCTTTTGTTGCTGCTGAGCGGCAAGAAGCTGTTGCACCATAGCATAAAATTAATTCAGTTGTTGCGCTTGTTGAGCTAACTGCTGCGACTGTTGAACAACAATGGTGGAGAGATCCGAAACATCTGACAGAGGCAGCGGGATCCATGGTTGGATCTTACTGTAAGGGTCACGGCAGGTGGTTGATCCCCTGGGCCTGTGTGGATGATGATGTGAATCGTGCCAGGGAGCGAAGTCTAAGGTGAAGGTCAGGGCAGGCGGCACAGTAGCAGGGTCAGGTCACGGAACAAGGATGAAGTACACGGATAGACAGGAACACTGGAACACTGAAAGCTTTCACTAGGGCTCTAGCGCAACAAAGGTCTGGCCTTGAGTCATGGGAGGGGCTGATACTTATAATGGAAGGTGCAGGTGAATACACTAATTAAAGGCATACTGGCCCTTTAAATGTAAGAGCTCCATCATGCGCGCCCTAAGAGGCTGGGGCACGCATTTTGGGACTGGGAAAACAGAAGACCAGGGAGGTGAGTGACAGGCTGGAACTCACATGCGGGCGAGTCCCACGTTGTGAATCCTAGCCCTGCTGGCAGCGGGGACATGAGAGGAGAGCGCTCATGGCCAGTGTGTCTGGTTGGAGCGGTGATGTTACAATGATTTACTGTAATACAGCTTCAAATCTTGCACATCAAATATGGTCAGGATGCTGTACGTGTGAATACACACTACAGAGGTATTCCCATCTGTTTACAAAACTCCTGTTAACATCCAAGCATTTTGAGTACATTCTAATTCAGTTTAGTAGTTTAAATTTTATTTTTTCCAAAAATAAGACGTTCTGCTGTGGGTCCTACTACTTTATCTGTCCAAGGATAACACTTTAAATCTAAGGGCTAATCAAGGGTTGTCAATGTCTTATAACAATGTCACACCATTCCATTTAAGTTGGCAGTCATGAATAGAACTGATATTTGTAGATGAATTTCTATGAACCACTAATGAATAATATGGAAGGTGTCTTTATACAATACAGTGTGTTAATGTACATGCCAACACCATCAGATATAAAGTATATTTTATCAATCTAAAAAATGATGGTATTCTTTCATATTCTTTCATTTTATAAGGTGAAATGTATCATTCTCTATGAAGCTAGAAAGTGGCTGTAGATTTACATTAGAAAACCAACACTGTATGTCTAAAGTACTTTGTGATATCTGGGGAGTTGTCTTATATCACCTCTTTGTTTTGCTTACCCAAAGTTTTGTAGAGATAAAGCAGTTAAAGTGTACCTGTCGTCAAACATAACTTTTTATATAATGTAGATAATACCATTATATGTATATTTGTAATATACAATGGTTAAAAAATGTGTAAATTTTTGGGTGAAAAAAATCCTGTCCCTGCAGCCATTGCCTGTGTGTCTCTAAGAAGAGTCCAAATACAGGAAGTGAGGGCAGGACATATAGGGCTCTATGCAGGCTCCTGGCTTGTCAATAATTCTGCTGTGTGAGTCGGGAGCGACACAGTGCTTCACTGCACAGAGCCCTGCTTGTCCTAAGTGTACAGAGCCTTACTTGTCCTCAGTGTACAGAGCCCTGCTTGTCCTCAGTGTACAGAGCCCTGTTTATCCTCAGTATACAGAGCCCTGCTTGTCCTCAGTGTACAGAGCCCTATTTGTCCTCAGTGTACAGAGCCCTGTTTGTCCTCAGTATACAGAGCCCTGCTTGTCCTCATTGCACAGAGCCCTGCTTGTCCTCAGTGCACAGAGCCCTTCTTATCCTCAGTGTACAGAGCCCTGTTTATCCTCAGGATACAGAGCCCTGCTTGTCCTCAGTGTACAGAGCCTTGCTTGTCCTCAGCACAGAGAGCCCTGCTTGTCCTCAGTGTACAGAGCCCTGCTTGTCCTCAGTGTACAGAGCCCTGCTTGTCGTCAGTGTACAGAGACCGGTTTGTCCTCAGTATACAGAGCCCTGCTTGTCCTCAGTGCACAGAGCCCTGCTTGTCCTCAGTGTAGAGAGCCCTGCTTGTCCTCAGTGTACAGAGCCCTGCTTGTCCTCAGTGCACAGAGCCCTGCTTGTCCTCATTGTACAGAGCCCTGCTTGTCCTCAATATACAGAGCCCTGCTTGTCCTCAGTGCACAGAGCCCTGCTTGTCCTCACTGCACAGAGCCCTGCTTGTCCCAGTGTACAGAGCCCTGTTTGTCCACGCACACTTGCTGTATTTGGACTCCTCATAGAGACACACATGCAATAGCTGCAGGGACAAAATATACTCATTTTTTTAACCAATGTATATTACAAACATACATATAATGGTCTTATCTACATTTTATAAAAGTTTTTTGTTGACAACAGGTACACTTTAAGTGAAACAGTCGAGAATATGTTAGAAAAAAACATTTCTATCAATACTGAAAAGCTTTATTTTCAACCTTAAATAGACTATGTGGTTAAATATTTGGATACAGTATCCCTAGTTGTTGGCAGTTGTCAAAAGTACACTAAGGTATCGGAAGACACTATGGCTTTTTCCAAGCATTCCCAAAGTTCTCCCTTTTTCGGTGGGTGATTGGTGATTGTAGTATCCAGTGGACAGGACTGCAGACAGTGGTGGACTGGTGGGATTAGTTGTAGCCGGTGGACAGCAGGCAGTGGTAGAATGTGGGAGTTGTAGTAGTCAAAGGACAGGACAGCAGCGGACAAGAGAGCAGGCAGCGGTGGACTGGTGGGAGTTGTAGCAGCCAGCTCGACACAATTTATGTATATTTATATGAAACCCAGGTAGAAATGCTATTTGTCTGATTAAACTCAGAAAATATACATAAATTGACCTTAGATGCCTATTCCACATTCACCCTTAACACTTTTATTTATGTTAAAATACAGGTCAACCCCCTGATTTGCTCAACTTGCTAGGTATTTGTAATATGATAACTTTTATGGGCTCATATTGCAGTGACACTTCTGGGATTTGTAGTGCAGCAAATAGACACGGTAATGCCGGTGACAGGCCACTGAGGTCAGCCCACTATTTATTGCTTTGCTCAGCTTGCCTTCTATTGGATTTTGAAGGATTTCTGGGATCAGTAATTTCTCCATGCTCTATCTCAGTTTTCTCTCGGAGATGGCAGTCCCAATGCAGTGCATTGGGTTTTATCAGCAGCATAAACCCACTACCATACTGTTTCCTGATTGGCCTGGGAGTGTGGCATATAACGAATAGTGTTGGGTGCGAATATTCACATTTCAAATTTTTATTGGCAATATCGCAAATTCTCAAATATTGCGAATATATTCGCTAAATATTCAAAATTACGAATATTCACTTTTTTCTGCATATGTGAATGTTCACATATTCCTTCTTTTCACTTGTGGGCTGTCACGATGCCGGCTGGCAGGTGGTGGATCCTCTGTGCCAGAGAGGGATTGGCGTGGACCGTGCTAGAGGATCGGTTCTAAGTCACTACTGGTTTTCACCAGAGCCCGCCGCAAAGCGGGATGGTCTTGCTGCGGCGGTAGTGACCAGGTCGTATCCCCTAGCAACGGCTCAACCTCTCTGGCTGCTGAAGATAGGCGCGGTACAAGGGAGTAGACAGAAGCAAGGTCGGACGTAGCAGAAGGTCGGGGCAGGCAGCAAGGATCGTAGTCTGGGGCAACGGCAGAAGGTCTGGAATCACAGGCAAGGAACACACAAGGAACGCTTTCACTGGCACTAGGGCAACAAGATCCGGCGAGGGAGTGAAGGGGAAGTGAGGTGATATAGGGAAGTGCACAGGTGTAAACACTAATTGGAACCACTGCACCAATCAGCGGTGCAGTGGCCCTTTAAATCGCAAAGACCCGGCGCGCGCGCGCCCTAGGGAGCGGGGCCGCGCGCGCCGGGACAGAACTGACGGGGAGCGAGTCAGGTACGGGAGCCGGGGTGCGCATCGCGAGCGGGCGCTACCCGCATCGCGAATCGCATCCCGGCCGGAGGTGGTAACGCAGCGCCCCGGGTCCGTGGAACCGACCGGGGCGCTGCAGTGAGGGAAGTGTAGCGAGCGCTCCGGGGAGGAGCGGGGACCCGGAGCGCTCGGCGTAACAGTACCCCCCCCCTTGGGTCTCCCCCTCTTCTTGGGGCCTGAGAACCTGAGGATCAGACTTTTGTCCAGGATATTGTCCTCAGGTTCCCAGGACCTCTCTTCTGGACCACAACCCTCCCAATCCACCAAAAAAAAAGTTTTTCCTCTGACCCTCTTAGAGGCCAAGATCTCTTTGACAGAGAAGATGTCCGAGGAGCCGGAAACAGGAGTGGGAGGAACAGATTTAGGAGAAAAACGGTTGAGGATGAGAGGTTTAAGAAGAGAGACGTGAAAGGCATTAGGGATACGAAGAGAAGGAGGAAGAAGAAGTTTGTAAGAGACAGGATTAATTTGAGACAAAACTTTAAAAGGACCAAGATAGCGTGGTCCCAACTTATAGCTCGGGACACGGAAACGGACATATTTAGCGGAGAGCCATACCTTGTCTCCAGGGGAAAAAATGGGAGGAGCTCTTCTTTTCTTATCTGCGAATCTCTTCATGCGAGAAGAAGCCTGTAAGAGAGAATTTTGGGTCTCTTTCCATATGGTGGAAAGATCACGAGAAATTTCATCCACAGCGGGCAGACCAGAGGGCAAGGGGGTAGGGAGGGGGGGAAGAGGGTGACGGCCGTACACCACGAAAAACGGAGATTTGGAGGAAGATTCAGAGATTCTGAAATTATACGAGAATTCGGCCCAAGGTAGAAGATCTGCCCAGTCATCCTGGCGGGAGGAAACAAAATGTCGTAAATAGTCACCCAAGATCTGGTTAATTCTCTCTACTTGTCCATTGGATTGAGGATGGTATGCAGAAGAAAAATTTAATTTAATCTTGAGTTGTTTACAGAGAGCCCTCCAGAATTTAGACACAAATTGGACGCCTCTATCCGAGACGATCTGTGTAGGCAACCCGTGAAGACGAAAAATGTGTACAAAAAATTGTTTAGCCAACTGAGGCGCTGAAGGAAGACCAGGAAGAGGGATGAAATGTGCCATTTTGGAGAATCGATCAACGACCACCCAAATAACAGTGTTGCCATGGGATGGGGGTAAGTCAGTAATAAAATCCATACCAATCAGAGACCAAGGTTGTTCGGGGACAGGTAGAGGATGAAGAAAACCAGCGGGCTTCTGGCGAGGAGTCTTATCCCGGGCACAGATAGTGCAGGCTCGCACAAAGTCCACCACATCAGTCTCTAGAGTCGGCCACCAATAGAAGCGAGAGATGAGTTGCACAGATTTCTTAATGCCCGCATGACCTGCGAGATGGGAGGAGTGACCCCATTTGAGGATCCCAAGGCGTTGGCGTGGAGAAACAAAGGTCTTTCCTGGAGGAGTTTGCCTGATGGAGGCTGGAGAAGTGGAAATCAGGCAGTCAGGAGGAATGATGTGTTGAGGAGAGAGTTCAATTTCAGAGGCATCTGAGGAACGAGAGAGAGCATCGGCCCTAATGTTCTTATCAGCAGGCCGAAAGTGAATTTCAAAATTAAATCGGGCAAAGAACAGAGACCACCTGGCCTGACGAGGATTCAGCCGTTGGGCAGACTGGAGGTAGGAGAGGTTCTTGTGATCGGTGTAAATAATAACTGGAAATCTTGATCCCTCCAGCAGATGCCTCCATTCCTCAAGTGCTAATTTAATGGCTAGAAGCTCTCGATCCCCGATGGAGTAGTTCCTCTCCGCCGGAGAGAAGGTCCTGGAAAAAAAACCACAAGTAACAGCATGCCCGGAAGAGTTTTTTTGTAGAAGGACAGCTCCAGCTCCCACTGAGGAGGCATCAACCTCCAATAGGAAGGGTTTAGATGGGTCAGGTCTGGAGAGCACGGGAGCCGAAGAAAAGGCAGACTTGAGTCGTTTAAAGGCGTCTTCCGCTTGAGGAGGCCAAGACTTGGGATCGGCATTTTTTTTTGTTAAAGCCACAATAGGAGCCACAATGGTAGAAAAATGTGGAATAAATTGCCTGTAATAATTGGCGAACCCCAAAAAACGTTGGATGGCACGGAGTCCGGAGGGGCGTGGCCAATCTAAGACGGCAGAGAGTTTATCTGGGTCCATTTGCAGTCCCTGGCCAGAGACCAAGTATCCTAGAAAAGGAAGAGATTGGCATTCAAACAGACATTTCTCTATTTTGGCATAGAGTTGATTATCACGAAGTCTCTGAAGAACCATACGGACATGCTGGCGGTGTTCTTCAAGATTGGCAGAAAAAATCAGGATATCGTCCAGATATACAACAACACAGGAGTATAGGAGATCACGAAAAATTTCATTAACAAAGTCTTGGAAGACGGCAGGGGCGTTGCATAGACCAAAGGGCATGACCAGATACTCAAAGTGTCCATCTCTGGTGTTAAATGCCGTTTTCCATTCATCCCCCTCTCTGATGCGGATGAGATTATAAGCACCTCTTAAGTCCAGTTTGGTAAAAATATGGGCACCTTGGAGACGATCAAAGAGTTCAGAGATGAGGGGTAGGGGGTAGCGGTTCTTAACCGTGATTTTATTAAGACCGCGGTAGTCAATGCAAGGACGTAGAGAGCCATCTTTTTTGGACACAAAGAAAAATCCGGCTCCGGCAGGAGAGGAGGATTTACGGATAAAGCCCTTTTTTAAATTTTCTTGGACGTATTCAGACATGGCAAGAGTCTCTGGGACGGACAGAGGATAGATTCTGCCCCGGGGTGGAGTAGTGCCCGGGAGGAGGTCAATGGGACAATCATAAGGCCTGTGAGGAGGTAGAGTCTCAGCTTGTTTTTTGCAAAAAACGTCCGCAAAGTCCATATAGGCCTTAGGGAGACCGGTTACATGAGGAAGCACAGGGACACGGCAAGGTTTACTGGGAACCGGTTTTAAGCAGTCCTTGGAACAAGAGGGCCCCCAACTCTTGATCTCCCCAGTGGACCAATCCAGGATTGGGGAATGGAGTTGAAGCCAGGGAAGTCCAAGAAGGATTTCAGAAGTGCAATTGGGGAGGACCAACAGTTCAATCCTCTCGTGATGAGATCCGATGCACATTAGAAGGGGCTCCGTGCGGAAACGTATAGTACAGTCCAATCTTTCATTGTTTACACAATTGATGTAGAGGGGTCTGGCGAGACTGGTCACCGGGATGTTGAACCTGTTGACGAGAGAGGCCAAGATAAAATTTCCTGCAGATCCAGAGTCCAAGAAGGCCACAGCAGAGAAGGAGAAGGCAGAGGCAGACATCCGCACAGGCACAGTAAGACGTGGAGAAGCAGAGTAGACATCAAGGACTGTCTCACCTTTGTGCGGAGTCAGCGGACGTCTTTCCAGGCGAGGAGGACGGATAGGACAATCCTTCAGGAAGTGTTCGGTACTAGCACAGTACAGGCAGAGATTCTCCATGCGGCGTCGTGTCCTCTCTTGGGGTGTCAGGCGAGACCGGTCGACCTGCATAGCCTCCACGGCGGGAGGCACAGGAACAGGTTGCAGGGGACCAGAGGAGAGAGGAGCCGGGGAGAAGAAACGCCTCGTGCGAACAGAGTCCATATCCTGGCGGAGCTCCTGACGCCGTTCGGAAAAACGCATGTCAATGCGAGTGGCAAGATGGATGAGTTCATGTAGGTTAGCAGGGATTTCTCGTGCGGCCAGAACATCTTTAATGTTGCTGGATAGGCCTTTTTTAAAGGTCGCGCAGAGTGCCTCATTATTCCAGGATAATTCTGAAGCAAGGGTACGGAACTGTACGGCATACTCGCCAACGGAAGAATTACCCTGGACCAGGTTCAACAGGGCAGTCTCAGCAGAAGAGGCTCGGGCAGGTTCCTCAAAGACACTTCGAATTTCCGAGAAGAAGGAGTGTACAGAGGCAGTGACGGGGTCATTGCGGTCCCAGAGCGGTGTGGCCCAAGCCAGGGCTTTTCCAGACAGCAGGCTGACTACGAAAGCCACCTTAGACCTTTCAGTGGGGAACTGGTCCGACATCATCTCCAAGTGTAATGAACATTGGGAAAGAAAGCCACGGCAAAACTTAGAGTCCCCATCAAATTTATCCGGCAAGGATAGTCGTATTCCAGAAGCGGCCACTCGCTGCGGAGGAGGTACAGGAGCTGGCGGAGGAGATGATTGCTGGAGCTGTGGTAGTAACTGTTGTAGCATAACAGTCAGTTGAGACAGCTGTTGGCCTTGTTGCGCAATCTGTTGTGACTGCTGGGCGACCACCGTGGTGAGGTCAGCGACAACTGGCAGAGGAACTTCAGCGGGATCCATGGCCGGATCTACTGTCACGATGCCGGCTGGCAGGTGGTGGATCCTCTGTGCCAGAGAGGGATTGGCGTGGACCGTGCTAGAGGATCGGTTCTAAGTCACTACTGGTTTTCACCAGAGCCCGCCGCAAAGCGGGATGGTCTTGCTGCGGCGGTAGTGACCAGGTCGTATCCCCTAGCAACGGCTCAACCTCTCTGGCTGCTGAAGATAGGCGCGGTACAAGGGAGTAGACAGAAGCAAGGTCGGACGTAGCAGAAGGTCGGGGCAGGCAGCAAGGATCGTAGTCTGGGGCAACGGCAGAAGGTCTGGAATCACAGGCAAGGAACACACAAGGAACGCTTTCACTGGCACTAGGGCAACAAGATCCGGCGAGGGAGTGAAGGGGAAGTGAGGTGATATAGGGAAGTGCACAGGTGTAAACACTAATTGGAACCACTGCACCAATCAGCGGTGCAGTGGCCCTTTAAATCGCAAAGACCCGGCGCGCGCGCGCCCTAGGGAGCGGGGCCGCGCGCGCCGGGACAGAACTGACGGGGAGCGAGTCAGGTACGGGAGCCGGGGTGCGCATCGCGAGCGGGCGCTACCCGCATCGCGAATCGCATCCCGGCCGGAGGTGGTAACGCAGCGCCCCGGGTCCGTGGAACCGACCGGGGCGCTGCAGTGAGGGAAGTGTAGCGAGCGCTCCGGGGAGGAGCGGGGACCCGGAGCGCTCGGCGTAACATGGGCATTTTAGAATGATGCAAATATACTTGTCAGAGGTTATCAGCAACATCCCTAGCAACTAATAATAAAGTTGTCCACCCTCTTAATATTTTCTTCCTCGAATATGCAAATATGCAAATATTCACATATGCGAATATGCAAATATAACGAATACGTGAAATTCGCGAATATAGCATGAATATTCATCTATATA
>NW_026609250.1:0-37052 GCF_029499605.1 Hyla sarda
TACACTCTGCAAGGCCTGTGGAAGTGAGTGACATCATAGCACTGTAGTTCTGAGGGTTCTAGATGGATGCAACAATCTCCTGTTGCTTCTATCAAGGCCATAATAGACGACATCACCAAACAGC
Organism: Hyla sarda; assembly: GCF_029499605.1. Classification (NCBI taxonomy): domain Eukaryota; kingdom Metazoa; phylum Chordata; class Amphibia; order Anura; family Hylidae; genus Hyla; species Hyla sarda. Next base: position 125 of record NW_026609250.1, read on the forward strand.
TCCATAGTCACATACACAGCAAAGGAGAGATGTTGTTTACACCTAGTGATGTCAGTGGTATTGAGTGACATCACAGCACAGTGCTAAGGCTCCTGGGCCTGGACACAGCAGCGGCTGCAATATCTCAACGGAGAATACGTTTATATATATGTGTGTGTGTGCGCGTATATATATATATATATATATATATATATATATATATATATATTTCTCCGCCGAAATCACTTTTAAACCCATTTCCACCTTTTTTTCCCTTCTCTTCCTCTTACTTTTTTTTCACGTTTTTTTACGTTTTTCTCCTTTTCGCCTCTTTTCTGGGCGTATTATTCTTCTTTTTCTTCTTTTTTTTCGTCTAATGCATACCCCATCAGTGCAGCAATGCTTATTCAATACCGCCAGCAGATGGAGACACTGGGGGATAATTTTCTAAGGATTTATACTGATTTTTCCTGTCTGAATTTGTCGCACAGAAAGTTGCAGGCCAAATATGTGTGACATTTCTGCGACTTTAGCTTCTAGAGCATTTTTACAACATTATACATAGGTGCTGAATACATAAAAAGCGACTGTTCAGCGACAGACAAGTCGCATCGGCTGAAAGTAGGCCAGAATGTCAGTCCATGTTGGAGCAGGTTTAGATACAGTCTAAAGTATAGATCTCAAAGTCTGTGCACAGAATTTAGCAAGGGCCTCGCACCTTCTGATGCATCAGGTAGGTGCACAATAGCATAGCCTAACCCTCTGTACTTTGGTTTATATTGATGCGGGACATAGACAGCCAGCTGATGACCAATCCATTAGTGCAATGGATGGCTGGAAGCATTTGTCTTTGCCTTTGCAATACCACAGAAGCAATGCATGGTCAATGTACAGCAATGACACACCTGTGTGAACAGCCAGGAGACCCCCCCCCCCATGTTATGTTACATAGTTACATAGTTAGTACGGTCGAAAAAAGACATATGTCCATCAAGTTCAACCAGGGAATTAAGGGGTAGGGGTGTGGCGCGATATTGGGGAAGGGATGAGATTTTATATTTCTTCATAAGCATTAATCTTATTTTGTCAATTAGGAACATTCAGCACCCACCCGCTATCAAGGCAGCTGCCTATCATGTCATGCCCTACCTGCACAGGTGTGCTGGCTACTCAAATGATCCAATTAAGGAGGCCATTTAGTCAGCAGCAGCAGAAGTCCTGTGCCTGGACGCTCCAACAGCGGCCAGACACAAGCAGAAGCAGAAGCAGCAGAAGCAGCAGCAGCACCACCTTTTGTTTTTTGGCTGCAGCAGCAGCAAGGCCCACAGGGCTGGCTAGCTGGCTAGCCAGCAAGCAGGTAGCAATGAAAGTAGGAATCTTTCTTTTTAACCCTGTAAGGGGGTGGTGCACTGTACCCGAAGATACTGCCATATCGGGTCAATGCATAGGGCGACGGAAGCAAGCTTCGAAATCGGCCCCCGTTCTCAAAAATCCATTTAATATATGGTCCCCAGATAGGGGACGTATCAGATATTAAACTGATAAGAACAGATACTACACTTGATCTTAGCCAAAAGGCCGAGAAGCGATAACCGTGAAAGGGGCGGGCCCAACAAGGTGCCCTTCATGGGCACTATCACTGCTTGCTGTCAGGGAGGCTGCCAGACAATTTTCCATGCACACTCTGGGCTGGGGGGCAGTCAACCACCAGTACACACAGCAGAACCTAAACCCATACCATTATTGCTAAGCAGCAAGACAGGGGCCCATTGCACTCCCACGGGGCCTTTTTAAATGCAATCCATAACCCGGATTTGCCAGGAACCCTTCTTACTCCTCCTACTTGCATGTGACACTGGGCTTAGGATCTGCATAGGAAACACACACACAAGCACACACCTACCTTTGTTGCCTGCAGATGCCTCCTTGGCTGTCCCCAAACGGTATCAAACCAACACCCACGGGAAGCTGTAAGCATAGAGGACATGCCTGCACCCCATTGGACTTACCTGTGTGGGTTAAATCCGGGTTATTTGACAACCTATGGCGGTGATGGTTCTGCTCAGGCAGAGCAGTGCTGATGCTCCTCATAAAGCTGTCGCTGCTGTGAAGGTTCTAGGTGACATCACAAATCCCTATGGTTACATACACAACAAAGCTGGGTTGTTGTTGTTTACACTCTGCAAGGCCTGTGGAAGTGAGTGACATCATAGCACTGTAGTTCTGAGGGTTCTAGATGGATGCAACAATCTCCTGTTGCTTCTATGAAGGCCATAATAGACGACATCACCAAACAGCTCCATAGTCACATACACAGCAAAGGAGAGATGTTGTTTACACCTAGTGATGTCAGTGGTATTGAGTGACATCACAGCACAGTGCTAAGGCTCCTGGGCCTGGACACAGCAGCGGCTGCAATATCTCAACGGAGAATACGTTTATATATATGTGTGTGTGTGCGCGTATATATATATATATATATATATATATATATTCTCCGCCGAAATCACTTTTAAACCCATTTCCACCTTTTTTTCCCTTCTCTTCCTCTTACTTTTTTTTCACGTTTTTTTACGTTTTTCTCCTTTTCGCCTCTTTTCTGGGCGTATTATTCTTCTTTTTCTTCTTTTTTTTCGTCTAATGCATACCCCATCAGTGCAGCAATGCTTATTCAATACCGCCAGCAGATGGAGACACTGGGGGATAATTTTCTAAGGATTTATACTGATTTTTCCTGTCTGAATTTGTCGCACAGAAAGTTGCAGGCCAAATATGTGTGACATTTCTGCGACTTTAGCTTCTAGAGCATTTTTACAACATTATACATAGGTGCTGAATACATAAAAAGCGACTGTTCAGCGACAGACAAGTCGCATCGGCTGAAAGTAGGCCAGAATGTCAGTCCATGTTGGAGCAGGTTTAGATACAGTCTAAAGTATAGATCTCAAAGTCTGTGCACAGAATTTAGCAAGGGCCTCGCACCTTCTGATGCATCAGGTAGGTGCACAATAGCATAGCCTAACCCTCTGTACTTTGGTCTATATTGATGCGGGACATAGACAGCCAGCTGATGACCAATCCATTAGTGCAATGGATGGCTGGAAGCATTTGTCTTTGCCTTTGCAATACCACAGAAGCAATGCATGGTCAATGTACAGCAATGACACACCTGTGTGAACAGCCAGGAGACCCCCCCCCCCATGTTATGTTACATAGTTACATAGTTAGTACGGTCGAAAAAAGACATATGTCCATCAAGTTCAACCAGGGAATTAAGGGGTAGGGGTGTGGCGCGATATTGGGGAAGGGATGAGATTTTATATTTCTTCATAAGCATTAATCTTATTTTGTCAATTAGGAACATTCAGCACCCACCCGCTATCAAGGCAGCTGCCTATCATGTCATGCCCTACCTGCACAGGTGTGCTGGCTACTCAAATGATCCAATTAAGGAGGCCATTTAGTCAGCAGCAGCAGAAGTCCTGTGCCTGGACGCTCCAACAGCGGCCAGACACAAGCAGAAGCAGAAGCAGCAGAAGCAGCAGCAGCACCACCTTTTGTTTTTTGGCTGCAGCAGCAGCAAGGCCCACAGGGCTGGCTAGCTGGCTAGCCAGCAAGCAGGTAGCAATGAAAGTAGGAATCTTTCTTTTTAACCCTGTAAGGGGGTGGTGCACTGTACCCGAAGATACTGCCATATCGGGTCAATGCATAGGGCGACGGAAGCAAGCTTCGAAATCGGCCCCCGTTCTCAAAAATCCATTTAATATATGGTCCCCAGATAGGGGACGTATCAGATATTAAACTGATAAGAACAGATACTACACTTGATCTTAGCCAAAAGGCCGAGAAGCGATAACCGTGAAAGGGGCGGGCCCAACAAGGTGCCCTTCATGGGCACTATCACTGCTTGCTGTCAGGGAGGCTGCCAGACAATTTTCCATGCACACTCTGGGCTGGGGGGCAGTCAACCACCAGTACACACAGCAGAACCTAAACCCATACCATTATTGCTAAGCAGCAAGACAGGGGCCCATTGCACTCCCACGGGGCCTTTTTAAATGCAATCCATAACCCGGATTTGCCAGGAACCCTTCTTACTCCTCCTACTTGCATGTGACACTGGGCTTAGGATCTGCATAGGAAACACACACACAAGCACACACCTACCTTTGTTGCCTGCAGATGCCTCCTTGGCTGTCCCCAAACGGTATCAAACCAACACCCACGGGAAGCTGTAAGCATAGAGGACATGCCTGCACCCCATTGGACTTACCTGTGTGGGTTAAATCCGGGTTATTTGACAACCTATGGCGGTGATGGTTCTGCTCAGGCAGAGCAGTGCTGATGCTCCTCATAAAGCTGTCGCTGCTGTGAAGGTTCTAGGTGACATCACAAATCCCTATGGTTACATACACAACAAAGCTGGGTTGTTGTTGTTTACACTCTGCAAGGCCTGTGGAAGTGAGTGACATCATAGCACTGTAGTTCTGAGGGTTCTAGATGGATGCAACAATCTCCTGTTGCTTCTATGAAGGCCATAATAGACGACATCACCAAACAGCTCCATAGTCACATACACAGCAAAGGAGAGATGTTGTTTACACCTAGTGATGTCAGTGGTATTGAGTGACATCACAGCACAGTGCTAAGGCTCCTGGGCCTGGACACTGCAGCGGCTGCAATATCTCAACGGAGAATACGTTTATATATATGTGTGTGTGTGCGCGTATATATATATATATATATATATATATATATATATATATATATATATATATATATATATTCTCCGCCGAAATCACTTTTAAACCCATTTCCACCTTTTTTTCCCTTCTCTTTCTCTTACTTTTTTTTCACGTTTTTTTACGTTTTTCTCCTTTTCGCCTCTTTTCTGGGCGTATTATTCTTCTTTTTCTTCTTTTTTTTCGTCTAATGCATACCCCATCAGTGCAGCAATGCTTATTCAATACCGCCAGCAGATGGAGACACTGGGGGATAATTTTCTAAGGATTTATACTGATTTTTCCTGTCTGAATTTGTCGCACAGAAAGTTGCAGGCCAAATATGTGTGACATTTCTGCGACTTTAGCTTCTAGAGCATTTTTACAACATTATACATAGGTGCTGAATACATAAAAAGCGACTGTTCAGCGACAGACAAGTCGCATCGGCTGAAAGTAGGCCAGAATGTCAGTCCATGTTGGAGCAGGTTTAGATACAGTCTAAAGCATAGATCTCAAAGTCTGTGCACAGAATTTAGCAAGGGCCTCGCACCTTCTGATGCATCAGGTAGGTGCACAATAGCATAGCCTAACCCTCTGTACTTTGGTCTATATTGATGCGGGACATAGACAGCCAGCTGATGACCAATCCATTAGTGCAATGGATGGCTGGAAGCATTTGTCTTTGCCTTTGCAATACCACAGAAGCAATGCATGGTCAATGTACAGCAATGACACACCTGTGTGAACAGCCAGGAGACCCCCCCCCCCCCCCCATGTTATGTTACATAGTTACATAGTTAGTACGGTCGAAAAAAGACATATGTCCATCAAGTTCAACCAGGGAATTAAGGGGTAGGGGTGTGGCGCGATATTGGGGAAGGGATGAGATTTTATATTTCTTCATAAGCATTAATCTTATTTTGTCAATTAGGAACATTCAGCACCCACCCGCTATCAAGGCAGCTGCCTATCATGTCATGCCCTACCTGCACAGGTGTGCTGGCTACTCAAATGATCCAATTAAGGAGGCCATTTAGTCAGCAGCAGCAGAAGTCCTGTGCCTGGACGCTCCAACAGCGGCCAGACACAAGCAGAAGCAGAAGCAGCAGAAGCAGCAGCAGCACCACCTTTTGTTTTTTGGCTGCAGCAGCAGCAAGGCCCACAGGGCTGGCTAGCTGGCTAGCCAGCAAGCAGGTAGCAATGAAAGTAGGAATCTTTCTTTTTAACCCTGTAAGGGGGTGGTGCACTGTACCCGAAGATACTGCCATATCGGGTCAATGCATAGGGCGACGGAAGCAAGCTTCGAAATCGGCCCCCGTTCTCAAAAATCCATTTAATATATGGTCCCCAGATAGGGGACGTATCAGATATTAAACTGATAAGAACAGATACTACACTTGATCTTAGCCAAAAGGCCGAGAAGCGATAACCGTGAAAGGGGCGGGCCCAACAAGGTGCCCTTCATGGGCACTATCACTGCTTGCTGTCAGGGAGGCTGCCAGACAATTTTCCATGCACACTCTGGGCTGGGGGGCAGTCAACCACCAGTACACACAGCAGAACCTAAACCCATACCATTATTGCTAAGCAGCAAGACAGGGGCCCATTGCACTCCCACGGGGCCTTTTTAAATGCAATCCATAACCCGGATTTGCCAGGAACCCTTCTTACTCCTCCTACTTGCATGTGACACTGGGCTTAGGATCTGCATAGGAAACACACACACAAGCACACACCTACCTTTGTTGCCTGCAGATGCCTCCTTGGCTGTCCCCAAACGGTATCAAACCAACACCCACGGGAAGCTGTAAGCATAGAGGACATGCCTGCACCCCATTGGACTTACCTGTGTGGGTTAAATCCGGGTTATTTGACAACCTATGGCGGTGATGGTTCTGCTCAGGCAGAGCAGTGCTGATGCTCCTCATAAAGCTGTCGCTGCTGTGAAGGTTCTAGGTGACATCACAAATCCCTATGGTTACATACACAACAAAGCTGGGTTGTTGTTGTTTACACTCTGCAAGGCCTGTGGAAGTGAGTGACATCATAGCACTGTAGTTCTGAGGGTTCTAGATGGATGCAACAATCTCCTGTTGCTTCTATGAAGGCCATAATAGACGACATCACCAAACAGCTCCATAGTCACATACACAGCAAAGGAGAGATGTTGTTTACACCTAGTGATGTCAGTGGTATTGAGTGACATCACAGCACAGTGCTAAGGCTCCTGGGCCTGGACACAGCAGCGGCTGCAATATCTCAACGGAGAATACGTTTATATATATGTGTGTGTGTGCGCGTATATATATATATATATATATATATATATATATATATATATATATTTCTCCGCCGAAATCACTTTTAAACCCATTTCCACCTTTTTTTCCCTTCTCTTCCTCTTACTTTTTTTTCACGTTTTTTTACGTTTTTCTCCTTTTCGCCTCTTTTCTGGGCGTATTATTCTTCTTTTTCTTCTTTTTTTTCGTCTAATGCATACCCCATCAGTGCAGCAATGCTTATTCAATACCGCCAGCAGATGGAGACACTGGGGGATAATTTTCTAAGGATTTATACTGATTTTTCCTGTCTGAATTTGTCGCACAGAAAGTTGCAGGCCAAATATGTGTGACATTTCTGCGACTTTAGCTTCTAGAGCATTTTTACAACATTATACATAGGTGCTGAATACATAAAAAGCGACTGTTCAGCGACAGACAAGTCGCATCGGCTGAAAGTAGGCCAGAATGTCAGTCCATGTTGGAGCAGGTTTAGATACAGTCTAAAGTATAGATCTCAAAGTCTGTGCACAGAATTTAGCAAGGGCCTCGCACCTTCTGATGCATCAGGTAGGTGCACAATAGCATAGCCTAACCCTCTGTACTTTGGTCTATATTGATGCGGGACATAGACAGCCAGCTGATGACCAATCCATTAGTGCAATGGATGGCTGGAAGCATTTGTCTTTGCCTTTGCAATACCACAGAAGCAATGCATGGTCAATGTACAGCAATGACACACCTGTGTGAACAGCCAGGAGACCCCCCCCCCCCCATGTTATGTTACATAGTTACATAGTTAGTACGGTCGAAAAAAGACATATGTCCATCAAGTTCAACCAGGGAATTAAGGGGTAGGGGTGTGGCGCGATATTGGGGAAGGGATGAGATTTTATATTTCTTCATAAGCATTAATCTTATTTTGTCAATTAGGAACATTCAGCACCCACCCGCTATCAAGGCAGCTGCCTATCATGTCATGCCCTACCTGCACAGGTGTGCTGGCTACTCAAATGATCCAATTAAGGAGGCCATTTAGTCAGCAGCAGCAGAAGTCCTGTGCCTGGACGCTCCAACAGCGGCCAGACACAAGCAGAAGCAGAAGCAGCAGAAGCAGCAGCAGCACCACCTTTTGTTTTTTGGCTGCAGCAGCAGCAAGGCCCACAGGGCTGGCTAGCTGGCTAGCCAGCAAGCAGGTAGCAATGAAAGTAGGAATCTTTCTTTTTAACCCTGTAAGGGGGTGGTGCACTGTACCCGAAGATACTGCCATATCGGGTCAATGCATAGGGCGACGGAAGCAAGCTTCGAAATCGGCCCCCGTTCTCAAAAATCCATTTAATATATGGTCCCCAGATAGGGGACGTATCAGATATTAAACTGATAAGAACAGATACTACACTTGATCTTAGCCAAAAGGCCGAGAAGCGATAACCGTGAAAGGGGCGGGCCCAACAAGGTGCCCTTCATGGGCACTATCACTGCTTGCTGTCAGGGAGGCTGCCAGACAATTTTCCATGCACACTCTGGGCTGGGGGGCAGTCAACCACCAGTACACACAGCAGAACCTAAACCCATACCATTATTGCTAAGCAGCAAGACAGGGGCCCATTGCACTCCCACGGGGCCTTTTTAAATGCAATCCATAACCCGGATTTGCCAGGAACCCTTCTTACTCCTCCTACTTGCATGTGACACTGGGCTTAGGATCTGCATAGGAAACACACACACAAGCACACACCTACCTTTGTTGCCTGCAGATGCCTCCTTGGCTGTCCCCAAACGGTATCAAACCAACACCCACGGGAAGCTGTAAGCATAGAGGACATGCCTGCACCCCATTGGACTTACCTGTGTGGGTTAAATCCGGGTTATTTGACAACCTATGGCGGTGATGGTTCTGCTCAGGCAGAGCAGTGCTGATGCTCCTCATAAAGCTGTCGCTGCTGTGAAGGTTCTAGGTGACATCACAAATCCCTATGGTTACATACACAACAAAGCTGGGTTGTTGTTGTTTACACTCTGCAAGGCCTGTGGAAGTGAGTGACATCATAGCACTGTAGTTCTGAGGGTTCTAGATGGATGCAACAATCTCCTGTTGCTTCTATCAAGGCCATAATAGACGACATCACCAAACAGCTCCATAGTCACATACACAGCAAAGGAGAGATGTTGTTTACACCTAGTGATGTCAGTGGTATTGAGTGACATCACAGCACAGTGCTAAGGCTCCTGGGCCTGGACACAGCAGCGGCTGCAATATCTCAACGGAGAATACGTTTATATATATGTGTGTGTGTGCGCGTATATATATATATATATATATATATATATATATATATATATTTCTCCGCCGAAATCACTTTTAAACCCATTTCCACCTTTTTTTCCCTTCTCTTCCTCTTACTTTTTTTTCACGTTTTTTTACGTTTTTCTCCTTTTCGCCTCTTTTCTGGGCGTATTATTCTTCTTTTTCTTCTTTTTTTTCGTCTAATGCATACCCCATCAGTGCAGCAATGCTTATTCAATACCGCCAGCAGATGGAGACACTGGGGGATAATTTTCTAAGGATTTATACTGATTTTTCCTGTCTGAATTTGTCGCACAGAAAGTTGCAGGCCAAATATGTGTGACATTTCTGCGACTTTAGCTTCTAGAGCATTTTTACAACATTATACATAGGTGCTGAATACATAAAAAGCGACTGTTCAGCGACAGACAAGTCGCATCGGCTGAAAGTAGGCCAGAATGTCAGTCCATGTTGGAGCAGGTTTAGATACAGTCTAAAGTATAGATCTCAAAGTCTGTGCACAGAATTTAGCAAGGGCCTCGCACCTTCTGATGCATCAGGTAGGTGCACAATAGCATAGCCTAACCCTCTGTACTTTGGTTTATATTGATGCGGGACATAGACAGCCAGCTGATGACCAATCCATTAGTGCAATGGATGGCTGGAAGCATTTGTCTTTGCCTTTGCAATACCACAGAAGCAATGCATGGTCAATGTACAGCAATGACACACCTGTGTGAACAGCCAGGAGACCCCCCCCCCCATGTTATGTTACATAGTTACATAGTTAGTACGGTCGAAAAAAGACATATGTCCATCAAGTTCAACCAGGGAATTAAGGGGTAGGGGTGTGGCGCGATATTGGGGAAGGGATGAGATTTTATATTTCTTCATAAGCATTAATCTTATTTTGTCAATTAGGAACATTCAGCACCCACCCGCTATCAAGGCAGCTGCCTATCATGTCATGCCCTACCTGCACAGGTGTGCTGGCTACTCAAATGATCCAATTAAGGAGGCCATTTAGTCAGCAGCAGCAGAAGTCCTGTGCCTGGACGCTCCAACAGCGGCCAGACACAAGCAGAAGCAGAAGCAGCAGAAGCAGCAGCAGCACCACCTTTTGTTTTTTGGCTGCAGCAGCAGCAAGGCCCACAGGGCTGGCTAGCTGGCTAGCCAGCAAGCAGGTAGCAATGAAAGTAGGAATCTTTCTTTTTAACCCTGTAAGGGGGTGGTGCACTGTACCCGAAGATACTGCCATATCGGGTCAATGCATAGGGCGACGGAAGCAAGCTTCGAAATCGGCCCCCGTTCTCAAAAATCCATTTAATATATGGTCCCCAGATAGGGGACGTATCAGATATTAAACTGATAAGAACAGATACTACACTTGATCTTAGCCAAAAGGCCGAGAAGCGATAACCGTGAAAGGGGCGGGCCCAACAAGGTGCCCTTCATGGGCACTATCACTGCTTGCTGTCAGGGAGGCTGCCAGACAATTTTCCATGCACACTCTGGGCTGGGGGGCAGTCAACCACCAGTACACACAGCAGAACCTAAACCCATACCATTATTGCTAAGCAGCAAGACAGGGGCCCATTGCACTCCCACGGGGCCTTTTTAAATGCAATCCATAACCCGGATTTGCCAGGAACCCTTCTTACTCCTCCTACTTGCATGTGACACTGGGCTTAGGATCTGCATAGGAAACACACACACAAGCACACACCTACCTTTGTTGCCTGCAGATGCCTCCTTGGCTGTCCCCAAACGGTATCAAACCAACACCCACGGGAAGCTGTAAGCATAGAGGACATGCCTGCACCCCATTGGACTTACCTGTGTGGGTTAAATCCGGGTTATTTGACAACCTATGGCGGTGATGGTTCTGCTCAGGCAGAGCAGTGCTGATGCTCCTCATAAAGCTGTCGCTGCTGTGAAGGTTCTAGGTGACATCACAAATCCCTATGGTTACATACACAACAAAGCTGGGTTGTTGTTGTTTACACTCTGCAAGGCCTGTGGAAGTGAGTGACATCATAGCACTGTAGTTCTGAGGGTTCAAGATGGATGCAACAATCTCCTGTTGCTTCTATGAAGGCCATAATAGACGACATCACCAAACAGCTCCATAGTCACATACACAGCAAAGGAGAGATGTTGTTTACACCTAGTGATGTCAGTGGTATTGAGTGACATCACAGCACAGTGCTAAGGCTCCTGGGCCTGGACACAGCAGCGGCTGCAATATCTCAACGGAGAATACGTTTATATATATATGTGTGTGTGTGCGCGTATATATATATATATATATATATATATATATATATATATATATTTCTCCGCCGAAATCACTTTTAAACCCATTTCCACCTTTTTTTCCCTTCTCTTCCTCTTACTTTTTTTTCACGTTTTTTTACGTTTTTCTCCTTTTCGCCTCTTTTCTGGGCGTATTATTCTTCTTTTTCTTCTTTTTTTTCGTCTAATGCATACCCCATCAGTGCAGCAATGCTTATTCAATACCGCCAGCAGATGGAGACACTGGGGGATAATTTTCTAAGGATTTATACTGATTTTTCCTGTCTGAATTTGTCGCACAGAAAGTTGCAGGCCAAATATGTGTGACATTTCTGCGACTTTAGCTTCTAGAGCATTTTTACAACATTATACATAGGTGCTGAATACATAAAAAGCGACTGTTCAGCGACAGACAAGTCGCATCGGCTGAAAGTAGGCCAGAATGTCAGTCCATGTTGGAGCAGGTTTAGATACAGTCTAAAGTATAGATCTCAAAGTCTGTGCACAGAATTTAGCAAGGGCCTCGCACCTTCTGATGCATCAGGTAGGTGCACAATAGCATAGCCTAACCCTCTGTACTTTGGTCTATATTGATGCGGGACATAGACAGCCAGCTGATGACCAATCCATTAGTGCAATGGATGGCTGGAAGCATTTGTCTTTGCCTTTGCAATACCACAGAAGCAATGCATGGTCAATGTACAGCAATGACACACCTGTGTGAACAGCCAGGAGACCCCCCCCCCCCCCCCCCATGTTATGTTACATAGTTACATAGTTAGTACGGTCGAAAAAAGACATATGTCCATCAAGTTCAACCAGGGAATTAAGGGGTAGGGGTGTGGCGCGATATTGGGGAAGGGATGAGATTTTATATTTCTTCATAAGCATTAATCTTATTTTGTCAATTAGGAACATTCAGCACCCACCCGCTATCAAGGCAGCTGCCTATCATGTCATGCCCTACCTGCACAGGTGTGCTGGCTACTCAAATGATCCAATTAAGGAGGCCATTTAGTCAGCAGCAGCAGAAGTCCTGTGCCTGGACGCTCCAACAGCGGCCAGACACAAGCAGAAGCAGAAGCAGCAGAAGCAGCAGCAGCACCACCTTTTGTTTTTTGGCTGCAGCAGCAGCAAGGCCCACAGGGCTGGCTAGCTGGCTAGCCAGCAAGCAGGTAGCAATGAAAGTAGGAATCTTTCTTTTTAACCCTGTAAGGGGGTGGTGCACTGTACCCGAAGATACTGCCATATCGGGTCAATGCATAGGGCGACGGAAGCAAGCTTCGAAATCGGCCCCCGTTCTCAAAAATCCATTTAATATATGGTCCCCAGATAGGGGACGTATCAGATATTAAACTGATAAGAACAGATACTACACTTGATCTTAGCCAAAAGGCCGAGAAGCGATAACCGTGAAAGGGGCGGGCCCAACAAGGTGCCCTTCATGGGCACTATCACTGCTTGCTGTCAGGGAGGCTGCCAGACAATTTTCCATGCACACTCTGGGCTGGGGGGCAGTCAACCACCAGTACACACAGCAGAACCTAAACCCATACCATTATTGCTAAGCAGCAAGACAGGGGCCCATTGCACTCCCACGGGGCCTTTTTAAATGCAATCCATAACCCGGATTTGCCAGGAACCCTTCTTACTCCTCCTACTTGCATGTGACACTGGGCTTAGGATCTGCATAGGAAACACACACACAAGCACACACCTACCTTTGTTGCCTGCAGATGCCTCCTTGGCTGTCCCCAAACGGTATCAAACCAACACCCACGGGAAGCTGTAAGCATAGAGGACATGCCTGCACCCCATTGGACTTACCTGTGTGGGTTAAATCCGGGTTATTTGACAACCTATGGCGGTGATGGTTCTGCTCAGGCAGAGCAGTGCTGATGCTCCTCATAAAGCTGTCGCTGCTGTGAAGGTTCTAGGTGACATCACAAATCCCTATGGTTACATACACAACAAAGCTGGGTTGTTGTTGTTTACACTCTGCAAGGCCTGTGGAAGTGAGTGACATCATAGCACTGTAGTTCTGAGGGTTCTAGATGGATGCAACAATCTCCTGTTGCTTCTATGAAGGCCATAATAGACGACATCACCAAACAGCTCCATAGTCACATACACAGCAAAGGAGAGATGTTGTTTACACCTAGTGATGTCAGTGGTATTGAGTGACATCACAGCACAGTGCTAAGGCTCCTGGGCCTGGACACAGCAGCGGCTGCAATATCTCAACGGAGAATACGTTTATATATATGTGTGTGTGTGCGCGTATATATATATATATATATATATATATATATATATATATATATATTTCTCCGCCGAAATCACTTTTAAACCCATTTCCACCTTTTTTTCCCTTCTCTTCCTCTTACTTTTTTTTCACGTTTTTTTACGTTTTTCTCCTTTTCGCCTCTTTTCTGGGCGTATTATTCTTCTTTTTCTTCTTTTTTTTCGTCTAATGCATACCCCATCAGTGCAGCAATGCTTATTCAATACCGCCAGCAGATGGAGACACTGGGGGATAATTTTCTAAGGATTTATACTGATTTTTCCTGTCTGAATTTGTCGCACAGAAAGTTGCAGGCCAAATATGTGTGACATTTCTGCGACTTTAGCTTCTAGAGCATTTTTACAACATTATACATAGGTGCTGAATACATAAAAAGCGACTGTTCGGCGACAGACAAGTCGCATCGGCTGAAAGTAGGCCAGAATGTCAGTCCATGTTGGAGCAGGTTTAGATACAGTCTAAAGTATAGATCTCAAAGTCTGTGCACAGAATTTAGCAAGGGCCTCGCACCTTCTGATGCATCAGGTAGGTGCACAATAGCATAGCCTAACCCTCTGTACTTTGGTCTATATTGATGCGGGACATAGACAGCCAGCTGATGACCAATCCATTAGTGCAATGGATGGCTGGAAGCATTTGTCTTTGCCTTTGCAATACCACAGAAGCAATGCATGGTCAATGTACAGCAATGACACACCTGTGTGAACAGCCAGGAGACCCCCCCCCCCCCCCCATGTTATGTTACATAGTTACATAGTTAGTACGGTCAAAAAAAGACATATGTCCATCAAGTTCAACCAGGGAATTAAGGGGTAGGGGTGTGGCGCGATATTGGGGAAGGGATGAGATTTTATATTTCTTCATAAGCATTAATCTTATTTTGTCAATTAGGAACATTCAGCACCCACCCGCTATCAAGGCAGCAGCCTATCATGTCATGCCCTACCTGCACAGGTGTGCTGGCTACTCAAATGATCCAATTAAGGAGGCCATTTAGTCAGCAGCAGCAGAAGTCCTGTGCCTGGACGCTCCAACAGCGGCCAGACACAAGCAGAAGCAGAAGCAGCAGAAGCAGCAGCAGCACCACCTTTTGTTTTTTGGCTGCAGCAGCAGCAAGGCCCACAGGGCTGGCTAGCTGGCTAGCCAGCAAGCAGGTAGCAATGAAAGTAGGAATCTTTCTTTTTAACCCTGTAAGGGGGTGGTGCACTGTACCCGAAGATACTGCCATATCGGGTCAATGCATAGGGCGACGGAAGCAAGCTTCGAAATCGGCCCCCGTTCTCAAAAATCCATTTAATATATGGTCCCCAGATAGGGGACGTATCAGATATTAAACTGATAAGAACAGATACTACACTTGATCTTAGCCAAAAGGCCGAGAAGCGATAACCGTGAAAGGGGCGGGCCCAACAAGGTGCCCTTCATGGGCACTATCACTGCTTGCTGTCAGGGAGGCTGCCAGACAATTTTCCATGCACACTCTGGGCTGGGGGGCAGTCAACCACCAGTACACACAGCAGAACCTAAACCCATACCATTATTGCTAAGCAGCAAGACAGGGGCCCATTGCACTCCCACGGGGCCTTTTTAAATGCAATCCATAACCCGGATTTGCCAGGAACCCTTCTTACTCCTCCTACTTGCATGTGACACTGGGCTTAGGATCTGCATAGGAAACACACACACAAGCACACACCTACCTTTGTTGCCTGCAGATGCCTCCTTGGCTGTCCCCAAACGGTATCAAACCAACACCCACGGGAAGCTGTAAGCATAGAGGACATGCCTGCACCCCATTGGACTTACCTGTGTGGGTTAAATCCGGGTTATTTGACAACCTATGGCGGTGATGGTTCTGCTCAGGCAGAGCAGTGCTGATGCTCCTCATAAAGCTGTCGCTGCTGTGAAGGTTCTAGGTGACATCACAAATCCCTATGGTTACATACACAACAAAGCTGGGTTGTTGTTGTTTACACTCTGCAAGGCCTGTGGAAGTGAGTGACATCATAGCACTGTAGTTCTGAGGGTTCTAGATGGATGCAACAATCTCCTGTTGCTTCTATGAAGGCCATAATAGACGACATCACCAAACAGCTCCATAGTCACATACACAGCAAAGGAGAGATGTTGTTTACACCTAGTGATGTCAGTGGTATTGAGTGACATCACAGCACAGTGCTAAGGCTCCTGGGCCTGGACACAGCAGCGGCTGCAATATCTCAACGGAGAATACGTTTATATATATGTGTGTGTGTGCGCGTATATATATATATATATATATATATATTTCTCCGCCGAAATCACTTTTAAACCCATTTCCACCTTTTTTTCCCTTCTCTTCCTCTTACTTTTTTTTCACGTTTTTTTACGTTTTTCTCCTTTTCGCCTCTTTTCTGGGCGTATTATTCTTCTTTTTCTTCTTTTTTTTCGTCTAATGCATACCCCATCAGTGCAGCAATGCTTATTCAATACCGCCAGCAGATGGAGACACTGGGGGATAATTTTCTAAGGATTTATACTGATTTTTCCTGTCTGAATTTGTCGCACAGAAAGTTGCAGGCCAAATATGTGTGACATTTCTGCGACTTTAGCTTCTAGAGCATTTTTACAACATTATACATAGGTGCTGAATACATAAAAAGCGACTGTTCAGCGACAGACAAGTCGCATCGGCTGAAAGTAGGCCAGAATGTCAGTCCATGTTGGAGCAGGTTTAGATACAGTCTAAAGTATAGATCTCAAAGTCTGTGCACAGAATTTAGCAAGGGCCTCGCACCTTCTGATGCATCAGGTAGGTGCACAATAGCATAGCCTAACCCTCTGTACTTTGGTCTATATTGATGCGGGACATAGACAGCCAGCTGATGACCAATCCATTAGTGCAATGGATGGCTGGAAGCATTTGTCTTTGCCTTTGCAATACCACAGAAGCAATGCATGGTCAATGTACAGCAATGACACACCTGTGTGAACAGCCAGGAGACCCCCCCCCCCCATGTTATGTTACATAGTTACATAGTTAGTACGGTCGAAAAAAGACATATGTCCATCAAGTTCAACCAGGGAATTAAGGGGTAGGGGTGTGGCGCGATATTGGGGAAGGGATGAGATTTTATATTTCTTCATAAGCATTAATCTTATTTTGTCAATTAGGAACATTCAGCACCCACCCGCTATCAAGGCAGCTGCCTATCATGTCATGCCCTACCTGCACAGGTGTGCTGGCTACTCAAATGATCCAATTAAGGAGGCCATTTAGTCAGCAGCAGCAGAAGTCCTGTGCCTGGACGCTCCAACAGCGGCCAGACACAAGCAGAAGCAGAAGCAGCAGAAGCAGCAGCAGCACCACCTTTTGTTTTTTGGCTGCAGCAGCAGCAAGGCCCACAGGGCTGGCTAGCTGGCTAGCCAGCAAGCAGGTAGCAATGAAAGTAGGAATCTTTCTTTTTAACCCTGTAAGGGGGTGGTGCACTGTACCCGAAGATACTGCCATATCGGGTCAATGCATAGGGCGACGGAAGCAAGCTTCGAAATCGGCCCCCGTTCTCAAAAATCCATTTAATATATGGTCCCCAGATAGGGGACGTATCAGATATTAAACTGATAAGAACAGATACTACACTTGATCTTAGCCAAAAGGCCGAGAAGCGATAACCGTGAAAGGGGCGGGCCCAACAAGGTGCCCTTCATGGGCACTATCACTGCTTGCTGTCAGGGAGGCTGCCAGACAATTTTCCATGCACACTCTGGGCTGGGGGGCAGTCAACCACCAGTACACACAGCAGAACCTAAACCCATACCATTATTGCTAAGCAGCAAGACAGGGGCCCATTGCACTCCCACGGGGCCTTTTTAAATGCAATCCATAACCCGGATTTGCCAGGAACCCTTCTTACTCCTCCTACTTGCATGTGACACTGGGCTTAGGATCTGCATAGGAAACACACACACAAGCACACACCTACCTTTGTTGCCTGCAGATGCCTCCTTGGCTGTCCCCAAACGGTATCAAACCAACACCCACGGGAAGCTGTAAGCATAGAGGACATGCCTGCACCCCATTGGACTTACCTGTGTGGGTTAAATCCGGGTTATTTGACAACCTATGGCGGTGATGGTTCTGCTCAGGCAGAGCAGTGCTGATGCTCCTCATAAAGCTGTCGCTGCTGTGAAGGTTCTAGGTGACATCACAAATCCCTATGGTTACATACACAACAAAGCTGGGTTGTTGTTGTTTACACTCTGCAAGGCCTGTGGAAGTGAGTGACATCATAGCACTGTAGTTCTGAGGGTTCTAGATGGATGCAACAATCTCCTGTTGCTTCTATGAAGGCCATAATAGACGACATCACCAAACAGCTCCATAGTCACATACACAGCAAAGGAGAGATGTTGTTTACACCTAGTGATGTCAGTGGTATTGAGTGACATCACAGCACAGTGCTAAGGCTCCTGGGCCTGGACACAGCAGCGGCTGCAATATCTCAACGGAGAATACGTTTATATATATGTGTGTGTGTGCGCGTATATATATATATATATATATATATATATATATATATATTTCTCCGCCGAAATCACTTTTAAACCCATTTCCACCTTTTTTTCCCTTCTCTTTCTCTTACTTTTTTTTCACGTTTTTTTACGTTTTTCTCCTTTTCGCCTCTTTTCTGGGCGTATTATTCTTCTTTTTCTTCTTTTTTTTCGTCTAATGCATACCCCATCAGTGCAGCAATGCTTATTCAATACCGCCAGCAGATGGAGACACTGGGGGATAATTTTCTAAGGATTTATACTGATTTTTCCTGTCTGAATTTGTCGCACAGAAAGTTGCAGGCCAAATATGTGTGACATTTCTGCGACTTTAGCTTCTAGAGCATTTTTACAACATTATACATAGGTGCTGAATACATAAAAAGCGACTGTTCAGCGACAGACAAGTCGCATCGGCTGAAAGTAGGCCAGAATGTCAGTCCATGTTGGAGCAGGTTTAGATACAGTCTAAAGCATAGATCTCAAAGTCTGTGCACGAATTTAGCAAGGGCCTCGCACCTTCTGATGCATCAGGTAGGTGCACAATAGCATAGCCTAACCCTCTGTACTTTGGTCTATATTGATGCGGGACATAGACAGCCAGCTGATGACCAATCCATTAGTGCAATGGATGGCTGGAAGCATTTGTCTTTGCCTTTGCAATACCACAGAAGCAATGCATGGTCAATGTACAGCAATGACACACCTGTGTGAACAGCCAGGAGACCCCCCCCCCCCCCATGTTATGTTACATAGTTACATAGTTAGTACGGTCGAAAAAAGACATATGTCCATCAAGTTCAACCAGGGAATTAAGGGGTAGGGGTGTGGCGCGATATTGGGGAAGGGATGAGATTTTATATTTCTTCATAAGCATTAATCTTATTTTGTCAATTAGGAACATTCAGCACCCACCCGCTATCAAGGCAGCTGCCTATCATGTCATGCCCTACCTGCACAGGTGTGCTGGCTACTCAAATGATCCAATTAAGGAGGCCATTTAGTCAGCAGCAGCAGAAGTCCTGTGCCTGGACGCTCCAACAGCGGCCAGACACAAGCAGAAGCAGAAGCAGCAGAAGCAGCAGCAGCACCACCTTTTGTTTTTTGGCTGCAGCAGCAGCAAGGCCCACAGGGCTGGCTAGCTGGCTAGCCAGCAAGCAGGTAGCAATGAAAGTAGGAATCTTTCTTTTTAACCCTGTAAGGGGGTGGTGCACTGTACCCGAAGATACTGCCATATCGGGTCAATGCATAGGGCGACGGAAGCAAGCTTCGAAATCGGCCCCCGTTCTCAAAAATCCATTTAATATATGGTCCCCAGATAGGGGACGTATCAGATATTAAACTGATAAGAACAGATACTACACTTGATCTTAGCCAAAAGGCCGAGAAGCGATAACCGTGAAAGGGGCGGGCCCAACAAGGTGCCCTTCATGGGCACTATCACTGCTTGCTGTCAGGGAGGCTGCCAGACAATTTTCCATGCACACTCTGGGCTGGGGGGCAGTCAACCACCAGTACACACAGCAGAACCTAAACCCATACCATTATTGCTAAGCAGCAAGACAGGGGCCCATTGCACTCCCACGGGGCCTTTTTAAATGCAATCCATAACCCGGATTTGCCAGGAACCCTTCTTACTCCTCCTACTTGCATGTGACACTGGGCTTAGGATCTGCATAGGAAACACACACACAAGCACACACCTACCTTTGTTGCCTGCAGATGCCTCCTTGGCTGTCCCCAAACGGTATCAAACCAACACCCACGGGAAGCTGTAAGCATAGAGGACATGCCTGCACCCCATTGGACTTACCTGTGTGGGTTAAATCCGGGTTATTTGACAACCTATGGCGGTGATGGTTCTGCTCAGGCAGAGCAGTGCTGATGCTCCTCATAAAGCTGTCGCTGCTGTGAAGGTTCTAGGTGACATCACAAATCCCTATGGTTACATACACAACAAAGCTGGGTTGTTGTTGTTTACACTCTGCAAGGCCTGTGGAAGTGAGTGACATCATAGCACTGTAGTTCTGAGGGTTCTAGATGGATGCAACAATCTCCTGTTGCTTCTATGAAGGCCATAATAGACGACATCACCAAACAGCTCCATAGTCACATACACAGCAAAGGAGAGATGTTGTTTACACCTAGTGATGTCAGTGGTATTGAGTGACATCACAGCACAGTGCTAAGGCTCCTGGGCCTGGACACAGCAGCGGCTGCAATATCTCAACGGAGAATACGTTTATATATATGTGTGTGTGTGCGCGTATATATATATATATATATATATATATATATATATATATATATATTTCTCCGCCGAAATCACTTTTAAACCCATTTCCACCTTTTTTTCCCTTCTCTTCCTCTTACTTTTTTTTCACGTTTTTTTACGTTTTTCTCCTTTTCGCCTCTTTTCTGGGCGTATTATTCTTCTTTTTCTTCTTTTTTTTCGTCTAATGCATACCCCATCAGTGCAGCAATGCTTATTCAATACCGCCAGCAGATGGAGACACTGGGGGATAATTTTCTAAGGATTTATACTGATTTTTCCTGTCTGAATTTGTCGCACAGAAAGTTGCAGGCCAAATATGTGTGACATTTCTGCGACTTTAGCTTCTAGAGCATTTTTACAACATTATACATAGGTGCTGAATACATAAAAAGCGACTGTTCAGCGACAGACAAGTCGCATCGGCTGAAAGTAGGCCAGAATGTCAGTCCATGTTGGAGCAGGTTTAGATACAGTCTAAAGTATAGATCTCAAAGTCTGTGCACAGAATTTAGCAAGGGCCTCGCACCTTCTGATGCATCAGGTAGGTGCACAATAGCATAGCCTAACCCTCTGTACTTTGGTCTATATTGATGCGGGACATAGACAGCCAGCTGATGACCAATCCATTAGTGCAATGGATGGCTGGAAGCATTTGTCTTTGCCTTTGCAATACCACAGAAGCAATGCATGGTCAATGTACAGCAATGACACACCTGTGTGAACAGCCAGGAGACCCCCCCCCCCATGTTATGTTACATAGTTACATAGTTAGTACGGTCGAAAAAAGACATATGTCCATCAAGTTCAACCAGGGAATTAAGGGGTAGGGGTGTGGCGCGATATTGGGGAAGGGATGAGATTTTATATTTCTTCATAAGCATTAATCTTATTTTGTCAATTAGGAACATTCAGCACCCACCCGCTATCAAGGCAGCTGCCTATCATGTCATGCCCTACCTGCACAGGTGTGCTGGCTACTCAAATGATCCAATTAAGGAGGCCATTTAGTCAGCAGCAGCAGAAGTCCTGTGCCTGGACGCTCCAACAGCGGCCAGACACAAGCAGAAGCAGAAGCAGCAGAAGCAGCAGCAGCACCACCTTTTGTTTTTTGGCTGCAGCAGCAGCAAGGCCCACAGGGCTGGCTAGCTGGCTAGCCAGCAAGCAGGTAGCAATGAAAGTAGGAATCTTTCTTTTTAACCCTGTAAGGGGGTGGTGCACTGTACCCGAAGATACTGCCATATCGGGTCAATGCATAGGGCGACGGAAGCAAGCTTCGAAATCGGCCCCC
Organism: Hyla sarda; assembly: GCF_029499605.1. Classification (NCBI taxonomy): domain Eukaryota; kingdom Metazoa; phylum Chordata; class Amphibia; order Anura; family Hylidae; genus Hyla; species Hyla sarda. The sequence goes on from NW_026609250.1 coordinate 22,087, forward strand.
GTTCTCAAAAATCCATTTAATATATGGTCCCCAGATAGGGGACGTATCAGATATTAAACTGATAAGAACAGATACTACACTTGATCTTAGCCAAAAGGCCGAGAAGCGATAACCGTGAAAGGGGCGGGCCCAACAAGGTGCCCTTCATGGGCACTATCACTGCTTGCTGTCAGGGAGGCTGCCAGACAATTTTCCATGCACACTCTGGGCTGGGGGGCAGTCAACCACCAGTACACACAGCAGAACCTAAACCCATACCATTATTGCTAAGCAGCAAGACAGGGGCCCATTGCACTCCCACGGGGCCTTTTTAAATGCAATCCATAACCCGGATTTGCCAGGAACCCTTCTTACTCCTCCTACTTGCATGTGACACTGGGCTTAGGATCTGCATAGGAAACACACACACAAGCACACACCTACCTTTGTTGCCTGCAGATGCCTCCTTGGCTGTCCCCAAACGGTATCAAACCAACACCCACGGGAAGCTGTAAGCATAGAGGACATGCCTGCACCCCATTGGACTTACCTGTGTGGGTTAAATCCGGGTTATTTGACAACCTATGGCGGTGATGGTTCTGCTCAGGCAGAGCAGTGCTGATGCTCCTCATAAAGCTGTCGCTGCTGTGAAGGTTCTAGGTGACATCACAATCCCTATGGTTACATACACAACAAAGCTGGGTTGTTGTTGTTTACACTCTGCAAGGCCTGTGGAAGTGAGTGACATCATAGCACTGTAGTTCTGAGGGTTCTAGATGGATGCAACAATCTCCTGTTGCTTCTATCAAGGCCATAATAGACGACATCACCAAACAGCTCCATAGTCACATACACAGCAAAGGAGAGATGTTGTTTACACCTAGTGATGTCAGTGGTATTGAGTGACATCACAGCACAGTGCTAAGGCTCCTGGGCCTGGACACAGCAGCGGCTGCAATATCTCAACGGAGAATACGTTTATATATATGTGTGTGTGTGCGCGTATATATATATATATATATATATATATATATATATATATATATATTCTCCGCCGAAATCACTTTTAAACCCATTTCCACCTTTTTTTCCCTTCTCTTCCTCTTACTTTTTTTTCACGTTTTTTTACGTTTTTCTCCTTTTCGCCTCTTTTCTGGGCGTATTATTCTTCTTTTTCTTCTTTTTTTTCGTCTAATGCATACCCCATCAGTGCAGCAATGCTTATTCAATACCGCCAGCAGATGGAGACACTGGGGGATAATTTTCTAAGGATTTATACTGATTTTTCCTGTCTGAATTTGTCGCACAGAAAGTTGCAGGCCAAATATGTGTGACATTTCTGCGACTTTAGCTTCTAGAGCATTTTTACAACATTATACATAGGTGCTGAATACATAAAAAGCGACTGTTCAGCGACAGACAAGTCGCATCGGCTGAAAGTAGGCCAGAATGTCAGTCCATGTTGGAGCAGGTTTAGATACAGTCTAAAGTATAGATCTCAAAGTCTGTGCACAGAATTTAGCAAGGGCCTCGCACCTTCTGATGCATCAGGTAGGTGCACAATAGCATAGCCTAACCCTCTGTACTTTGGTTTATATTGATGCGGGACATAGACAGCCAGCTGATGACCAATCCATTAGTGCAATGGATGGCTGGAAGCATTTGTCTTTGCCTTTGCAATACCACAGAAGCAATGCATGGTCAATGTACAGCAATGACACACCTGTGTGAACAGCCAGGAGACCCCCCCCCCCATGTTATGTTACATAGTTACATAGTTAGTACGGTCGAAAAAAGACATATGTCCATCAAGTTCAACCAGGGAATTAAGGGGTAGGGGTGTGGCGCGATATTGGGGAAGGGATGAGATTTTATATTTCTTCATAAGCATTAATCTTATTTTGTCAATTAGGAACATTCAGCACCCACCCGCTATCAAGGCAGCTGCCTATCATGTCATGCCCTACCTGCACAGGTGTGCTGGCTACTCAAATGATCCAATTAAGGAGGCCATTTAGTCAGCAGCAGCAGAAGTCCTGTGCCTGGACGCTCCAACAGCGGCCAGACACAAGCAGAAGCAGAAGCAGCAGAAGCAGCAGCAGCACCACCTTTTGTTTTTTGGCTGCAGCAGCAGCAAGGCCCACAGGGCTGGCTAGCTGGCTAGCCAGCAAGCAGGTAGCAATGAAAGTAGGAATCTTTCTTTTTAACCCTGTAAGGGGGTGGTGCACTGTACCCGAAGATACTGCCATATCGGGTCAATGCATAGGGCGACGGAAGCAAGCTTCGAAATCGGCCCCCGTTCTCAAAAATCCATTTAATATATGGTCCCCAGATAGGGGACGTATCAGATATTAAACTGATAAGAACAGATACTACACTTGATCTTAGCCAAAAGGCCGAGAAGCGATAACCGTGAAAGGGGCGGGCCCAACAAGGTGCCCTTCATGGGCACTATCACTGCTTGCTGTCAGGGAGGCTGCCAGACAATTTTCCATGCACACTCTGGGCTGGGGGGCAGTCAACCACCAGTACACACAGCAGAACCTAAACCCATACCATTATTGCTAAGCAGCAAGACAGGGGCCCATTGCACTCCCACGGGGCCTTTTTAAATGCAATCCATAACCCGGATTTGCCAGGAACCCTTCTTACTCCTCCTACTTGCATGTGACACTGGGCTTAGGATCTGCATAGGAAACACACACACAAGCACACACCTACCTTTGTTGCCTGCAGATGCCTCCTTGGCTGTCCCCAAACGGTATCAAACCAACACCCACGGGAAGCTGTAAGCATAGAGGACATGCCTGCACCCCATTGGACTTACCTGTGTGGGTTAAATCCGGGTTATTTGACAACCTATGGCGGTGATGGTTCTGCTCAGGCAGAGCAGTGCTGATGCTCCTCATAAAGCTGTCGCTGCTGTGAAGGTTCTAGGTGACATCACAAATCCCTATGGTTACATACACAACAAAGCTGGGTTGTTGTTGTTTACACTCTGCAAGGCCTGTGGAAGTGAGTGACATCATAGCACTGTAGTTCTGAGGGTTCTAGATGGATGCAACAATCTCCTGTTGCTTCTATGAAGGCCATAATAGACGACATCACCAAACAGCTCCATAGTCACATACACAGCAAAGGAGAGATGTTGTTTACACCTAGTGATGTCAGTGGTATTGAGTGACATCACAGCACAGTGCTAAGGCTCCTGGGCCTGGACACAGCAGCGGCTGCAATATCTCAACGGAGAATACGTTTATATATATGTGTGTGTGTGCGCGTATATATATATATATATATATATATATATATTCTCCGCCGAAATCACTTTTAAACCCATTTCCACCTTTTTTTCCCTTCTCTTCCTCTTACTTTTTTTTCACGTTTTTTTACGTTTTTCTCCTTTTCGCCTCTTTTCTGGGCGTATTATTCTTCTTTTTCTTCTTTTTTTTCGTCTAATGCATACCCCATCAGTGCAGCAATGCTTATTCAATACCGCCAGCAGATGGAGACACTGGGGGATAATTTTCTAAGGATTTATACTGATTTTTCCTGTCTGAATTTGTCGCACAGAAAGTTGCAGGCCAAATATGTGTGACATTTCTGCGACTTTAGCTTCTAGAGCATTTTTACAACATTATACATAGGTGCTGAATACATAAAAAGCGACTGTTCAGCGACAGACAAGTCGCATCGGCTGAAAGTAGGCCAGAATGTCAGTCCATGTTGGAGCAGGTTTAGATACAGTCTAAAGTATAGATCTCAAAGTCTGTGCACAGAATTTAGCAAGGGCCTCGCACCTTCTGATGCATCAGGTAGGTGCACAATAGCATAGCCTAACCCTCTGTACTTTGGTCTATATTGATGCGGGACATAGACAGCCAGCTGATGACCAATCCATTAGTGCAATGGATGGCTGGAAGCATTTGTCTTTGCCTTTGCAATACCACAGAAGCAATGCATGGTCAATGTACAGCAATGACACACCTGTGTGAACAGCCAGGAGACCCCCCCCCCCATGTTATGTTACATAGTTACATAGTTAGTACGGTCGAAAAAAGACATATGTCCATCAAGTTCAACCAGGGAATTAAGGGGTAGGGGTGTGGCGCGATATTGGGGAAGGGATGAGATTTTATATTTCTTCATAAGCATTAATCTTATTTTGTCAATTAGGAACATTCAGCACCCACCCGCTATCAAGGCAGCTGCCTATCATGTCATGCCCTACCTGCACAGGTGTGCTGGCTACTCAAATGATCCAATTAAGGAGGCCATTTAGTCAGCAGCAGCAGAAGTCCTGTGCCTGGACGCTCCAACAGCGGCCAGACACAAGCAGAAGCAGAAGCAGCAGAAGCAGCAGCAGCACCACCTTTTGTTTTTTGGCTGCAGCAGCAGCAAGGCCCACAGGGCTGGCTAGCTGGCTAGCCAGCAAGCAGGTAGCAATGAAAGTAGGAATCTTTCTTTTTAACCCTGTAAGGGGGTGGTGCACTGTACCCGAAGATACTGCCATATCGGGTCAATGCATAGGGCGACGGAAGCAAGCTTCGAAATCGGCCCCCGTTCTCAAAAATCCATTTAATATATGGTCCCCAGATAGGGGACGTATCAGATATTAAACTGATAAGAACAGATACTACACTTGATCTTAGCCAAAAGGCCGAGAAGCGATAACCGTGAAAGGGGCGGGCCCAACAAGGTGCCCTTCATGGGCACTATCACTGCTTGCTGTCAGGGAGGCTGCCAGACAATTTTCCATGCACACTCTGGGCTGGGGGGCAGTCAACCACCAGTACACACAGCAGAACCTAAACCCATACCATTATTGCTAAGCAGCAAGACAGGGGCCCATTGCACTCCCACGGGGCCTTTTTAAATGCAATCCATAACCCGGATTTGCCAGGAACCCTTCTTACTCCTCCTACTTGCATGTGACACTGGGCTTAGGATCTGCATAGGAAACACACACACAAGCACACACCTACCTTTGTTGCCTGCAGATGCCTCCTTGGCTGTCCCCAAACGGTATCAAACCAACACCCACGGGAAGCTGTAAGCATAGAGGACATGCCTGCACCCCATTGGACTTACCTGTGTGGGTTAAATCCGGGTTATTTGACAACCTATGGCGGTGATGGTTCTGCTCAGGCAGAGCAGTGCTGATGCTCCTCATAAAGCTGTCGCTGCTGTGAAGGTTCTAGGTGACATCACAAATCCCTATGGTTACATACACAACAAAGCTGGGTTGTTGTTGTTTACACTCTGCAAGGCCTGTGGAAGTGAGTGACATCATAGCACTGTAGTTCTGAGGGTTCTAGATGGATGCAACAATCTCCTGTTGCTTCTATGAAGGCCATAATAGACGACATCACCAAACAGCTCCATAGTCACATACACAGCAAAGGAGAGATGTTGTTTACACCTAGTGATGTCAGTGGTATTGAGTGACATCACAGCACAGTGCTAAGGCTCCTGGGCCTGGACACTGCAGCGGCTGCAATATCTCAACGGAGAATACGTTTATATATATGTGTGTGTGTGCGCGTATATATATATATATATATATATATATATATATATATATATATATATATATATATATTTCTCCGCCGAAATCACTTTTAAACCCATTTCCACCTTTTTTTCCCTTCTCTTTCTCTTACTTTTTTTTCACGTTTTTTTACGTTTTTCTCCTTTTCGCCTCTTTTCTGGGCGTATTATTCTTCTTTTTCTTCTTTTTTTTCGTCTAATGCATACCCCATCAGTGCAGCAATGCTTATTCAATACCGCCAGCAGATGGAGACACTGGGGGATAATTTTCTAAGGATTTATACTGATTTTTCCTGTCTGAATTTGTCGCACAGAAAGTTGCAGGCCAAATATGTGTGACATTTCTGCGACTTTAGCTTCTAGAGCATTTTTACAACATTATACATAGGTGCTGAATACATAAAAAGCGACTGTTCAGCGACAGACAAGTCGCATCGGCTGAAAGTAGGCCAGAATGTCAGTCCATGTTGGAGCAGGTTTAGATACAGTCTAAAGCATAGATCTCAAAGTCTGTGCACAGAATTTAGCAAGGGCCTCGCACCTTCTGATGCATCAGGTAGGTGCACAATAGCATAGCCTAACCCTCTGTACTTTGGTCTATATTGATGCGGGACATAGACAGCCAGCTGATGACCAATCCATTAGTGCAATGGATGGCTGGAAGCATTTGTCTTTGCCTTTGCAATACCACAGAAGCAATGCATGGTCAATGTACAGCAATGACACACCTGTGTGAACAGCCAGGAGACCCCCCCCCCCCCCCCATGTTATGTTACATAGTTACATAGTTAGTACGGTCGAAAAAAGACATATGTCCATCAAGTTCAACCAGGGAATTAAGGGGTAGGGGTGTGGCGCGATATTGGGGAAGGGATGAGATTTTATATTTCTTCATAAGCATTAATCTTATTTTGTCAATTAGGAACATTCAGCACCCACCCGCTATCAAGGCAGCTGCCTATCATGTCATGCCCTACCTGCACAGGTGTGCTGGCTACTCAAATGATCCAATTAAGGAGGCCATTTAGTCAGCAGCAGCAGAAGTCCTGTGCCTGGACGCTCCAACAGCGGCCAGACACAAGCAGAAGCAGAAGCAGCAGAAGCAGCAGCAGCACCACCTTTTGTTTTTTGGCTGCAGCAGCAGCAAGGCCCACAGGGCTGGCTAGCTGGCTAGCCAGCAAGCAGGTAGCAATGAAAGTAGGAATCTTTCTTTTTAACCCTGTAAGGGGGTGGTGCACTGTACCCGAAGATACTGCCATATCGGGTCAATGCATAGGACGACGGAAGCAAGCTTCGAAATCGGCCCCCGTTCTCAAAAATCCATTTAATATATGGTCCCCAGATAGGGGACGTATCAGATATTAAACTGATAAGAACAGATACTACACTTGATCTTAGCCAAAAGGCCGAGAAGCGATAACCGTGAAAGGGGCGGGCCCAACAAGGTGCCCTTCATGGGCACTATCACTGCTTGCTGTCAGGGAGGCTGCCAGACAATTTTCCATGCACACTCTGGGCTGGGGGGCAGTCAACCACCAGTACACACAGCAGAACCTAAACCCATACCATTATTGCTAAGCAGCAAGACAGGGGCCCATTGCACTCCCACGGGGCCTTTTTAAATGCAATCCATAACCCGGATTTGCCAGGAACCCTTCTTACTCCTCCTACTTGCATGTGACACTGGGCTTAGGATCTGCATAGGAAACACACACACAAGCACACACCTACCTTTGTTGCCTGCAGATGCCTCCTTGGCTGTCCCCAAACGGTATCAAACCAACACCCACGGGAAGCTGTAAGCATAGAGGACATGCCTGCACCCCATTGGACTTACCTGTGTGGGTTAAATCCGGGTTATTTGACAACCTATGGCGGTGATGGTTCTGCTCAGGCAGAGCAGTGCTGATGCTCCTCATAAAGCTGTCGCTGCTGTGAAGGTTCTAGGTGACATCACAAATCCCTATGGTTACATACACAACAAAGCTGGGTTGTTGTTGTTTACACTCTGCAAGGCCTGTGGAAGTGAGTGACATCATAGCACTGTAGTTCTGAGGGTTCTAGATGGATGCAACAATCTCCTGTTGCTTCTATGAAGGCCATAATAGACGACATCACCAAACAGCTCCATAGTCACATACACAGCAAAGGAGAGATGTTGTTTACACCTAGTGATGTCAGTGGTATTGAGTGACATCACAGCACAGTGCTAAGGCTCCTGGGCCTGGACACAGCAGCGGCTGCAATATCTCAACGGAGAATACGTTTATATATATGTGTGTGTGTGCGCGTATATATATATATATATATATATATATATATATATATATATATATTTCTCCGCCGAAATCACTTTTAAACCCATTTCCACCTTTTTTTCCCTTCTCTTCCTCTTACTTTTTTTTCACGTTTTTTTACGTTTTTCTCCTTTTCGCCTCTTTTCTGGGCGTATTATTCTTCTTTTTCTTCTTTTTTTTCGTCTAATGCATACCCCATCAGTGCAGCAATGCTTATTCAATACCGCCAGCAGATGGAGACACTGGGGGATAATTTTCTAAGGATTTATACTGATTTTTCCTGTCTGAATTTGTCGCACAGAAAGTTGCAGGCCAAATATGTGTGACATTTCTGCGACTTTAGCTTCTAGAGCATTTTTACAACATTATACATAGGTGCTGAATACATAAAAAGCGACTGTTCAGCGACAGACAAGTCGCATCGGCTGAAAGTAGGCCAGAATGTCAGTCCATGTTGGAGCAGGTTTAGATACAGTCTAAAGTATAGATCTCAAAGTCTGTGCACAGAATTTAGCAAGGGCCTCGCACCTTCTGATGCATCAGGTAGGTGCACAATAGCATAGCCTAACCCTCTGTACTTTGGTCTATATTGATGCGGGACATAGACAGCCAGCTGATGACCAATCCATTAGTGCAATGGATGGCTGGAAGCATTTGTCTTTGCCTTTGCAATACCACAGAAGCAATGCATGGTCAATGTACAGCAATGACACACCTGTGTGAACAGCCAGGAGACCCCCCCCCCCCCCATGTTATGTTACATAGTTACATAGTTAGTACGGTCGAAAAAAGACATATGTCCATCAAGTTCAACCAGGGAATTAGGGGTAGGGGTGTGGCGCGATATTGGGGAAGGGATGAGATTTTATATTTCTTCATAAGCATTAATCTTATTTTGTCAATTAGGAACATTCAGCACCCACCCGCTATCAAGGCAGCTGCCTATCATGTCATGCCCTACCTGCACAGGTGTGCTGGCTACTCAAATGATCCAATTAAGGAGGCCATTTAGTCAGCAGCAGCAGAAGTCCTGTGCCTGGACGCTCCAACAGCGGCCAGACACAAGCAGAAGCAGAAGCAGCAGAAGCAGCAGCAGCACCACCTTTTGTTTTTTGGCTGCAGCAGCAGCAAGGCCCACAGGGCTGGCTAGCTGGCTAGCCAGCAAGCAGGTAGCAATGAAAGTAGGAATCTTTCTTTTTAACCCTGTAAGGGGGTGGTGCACTGTACCCGAAGATACTGCCATATCGGGTCAATGCATAGGGCGACGGAAGCAAGCTTCGAAATCGGCCCCCGTTCTCAAAAATCCATTTAATATATGGTCCCCAGATAGGGGACGTATCAGATATTAAACTGATAAGAACAGATACTACACTTGATCTTAGCCAAAAGGCCGAGAAGCGATAACCGTGAAAGGGGCGGGCCCAACAAGGTGCCCTTCATGGGCACTATCACTGCTTGCTGTCAGGGAGGCTGCCAGACAATTTTCCATGCACACTCTGGGCTGGGGGGCAGTCAACCACCAGTACACACAGCAGAACCTAAACCCATACCATTATTGCTAAGCAGCAAGACAGGGGCCCATTGCACTCCCACGGGGCCTTTTTAAATGCAATCCATAACCCGGATTTGCCAGGAACCCTTCTTACTCCTCCTACTTGCATGTGACACTGGGCTTAGGATCTGCATAGGAAACACACACACAAGCACACACCTACCTTTGTTGCCTGCAGATGCCTCCTTGGCTGTCCCCAAACGGTATCAAACCAACACCCACGGGAAGCTGTAAGCATAGAGGACATGCCTGCACCCCATTGGACTTACCTGTGTGGGTTAAATCCGGGTTATTTGACAACCTATGGCGGTGATGGTTCTGCTCAGGCAGAGCAGTGCTGATGCTCCTCATAAAGCTGTCGCTGCTGTGAAGGTTCTAGGTGACATCACAAATCCCTATGGTTACATACACAACAAAGCTGGGTTGTTGTTGTTTACACTCTGCAAGGCCTGTGGAAGTGAGTGACATCATAGCACTGTAGTTCTGAGGGTTCTAGATGGATGCAACAATCTCCTGTTGCTTCTATCAAGGCCATAATAGACGACATCACCAAACAGCTCCATAGTCACATACACAGCAAAGGAGAGATGTTGTTTACACCTAGTGATGTCAGTGGTATTGAGTGACATCACAGCACAGTGCTAAGGCTCCTGGGCCTGGACACAGCAGCGGCTGCAATATCTCAACGGAGAATACGTTTATATATATGTGTGTGTGTGCGCGTATATATATATATATATATATATATATATATATATATATATTTCTCCGCCGAAATCACTTTTAAACCCATTTCCACCTTTTTTTCCCTTCTCTTCCTCTTACTTTTTTTTCACGTTTTTTTACGTTTTTCTCCTTTTCGCCTCTTTTCTGGGCGTATTATTCTTCTTTTTCTTCTTTTTTTTCGTCTAATGCATACCCCATCAGTGCAGCAATGCTTATTCAATACCGCCAGCAGATGGAGACACTGGGGGATAATTTTCTAAGGATTTATACTGATTTTTCCTGTCTGAATTTGTCGCACAGAAAGTTGCAGGCCAAATATGTGTGACATTTCTGCGACTTTAGCTTCTAGAGCATTTTTACAACATTATACATAGGTGCTGAATACATAAAAAGCGACTGTTCAGCGACAGACAAGTCGCATCGGCTGAAAGTAGGCCAGAATGTCAGTCCATGTTGGAGCAGGTTTAGATACAGTCTAAAGTATAGATCTCAAAGTCTGTGCACAGAATTTAGCAAGGGCCTCGCACCTTCTGATGCATCAGGTAGGTGCACAATAGCATAGCCTAACCCTCTGTACTTTGGTTTATATTGATGCGGGACATAGACAGCCAGCTGATGACCAATCCATTAGTGCAATGGATGGCTGGAAGCATTTGTCTTTGCCTTTGCAATACCACAGAAGCAATGCATGGTCAATGTACAGCAATGACACACCTGTGTGAACAGCCAGGAGACCCCCCCCCCCATGTTATGTTACATAGTTACATAGTTAGTACGGTCGAAAAAAGACATATGTCCATCAAGTTCAACCAGGGAATTAAGGGGTAGGGGTGTGGCGCGATATTGGGGAAGGGATGAGATTTTATATTTCTTCATAAGCATTAATCTTATTTTGTCAATTAGGAACATTCAGCACCCACCCGCTATCAAGGCAGCTGCCTATCATGTCATGCCCTACCTGCACAGGTGTGCTGGCTACTCAAATGATCCAATTAAGGAGGCCATTTAGTCAGCAGCAGCAGAAGTCCTGTGCCTGGACGCTCCAACAGCGGCCAGACACAAGCAGAAGCAGAAGCAGCAGAAGCAGCAGCAGCACCACCTTTTGTTTTTTGGCTGCAGCAGCAGCAAGGCCCACAGGGCTGGCTAGCTGGCTAGCCAGCAAGCAGGTAGCAATGAAAGTAGGAATCTTTCTTTTTAACCCTGTAAGGGGGTGGTGCACTGTACCCGAAGATACTGCCATATCGGGTCAATGCATAGGGCGACGGAAGCAAGCTTCGAAATCGGCCCCCGTTCTCAAAAATCCATTTAATATATGGTCCCCAGATAGGGGACGTATCAGATATTAAACTGATAAGAACAGATACTACACTTGATCTTAGCCAAAAGGCCGAGAAGCGATAACCGTGAAAGGGGCGGGCCCAACAAGGTGCCCTTCATGGGCACTATCACTGCTTGCTGTCAGGGAGGCTGCCAGACAATTTTCCATGCACACTCTGGGCTGGGGGGCAGTCAACCACCAGTACACACAGCAGAACCTAAACCCATACCATTATTGCTAAGCAGCAAGACAGGGGCCCATTGCACTCCCACGGGGCCTTTTTAAATGCAATCCATAACCCGGATTTGCCAGGAACCCTTCTTACTCCTCCTACTTGCATGTGACACTGGGCTTAGGATCTGCATAGGAAACACACACACAAGCACACACCTACCTTTGTTGCCTGCAGATGCCTCCTTGGCTGTCCCCAAACGGTATCAAACCAACACCCACGGGAAGCTGTAAGCATAGAGGACATGCCTGCACCCCATTGGACTTACCTGTGTGGGTTAAATCCGGGTTATTTGACAACCTATGGCGGTGATGGTTCTGCTCAGGCAGAGCAGTGCTGATGCTCCTCATAAAGCTGTCGCTGCTGTGAAGGTTCTAGGTGACATCACAAATCCCTATGGTTACATACACAACAAAGCTGGGTTGTTGTTGTTTACACTCTGCAAGGCCTGTGGAAGTGAGTGACATCATAGCACTGTAGTTCTGAGGGTTCAAGATGGATGCAACAATCTCCTGTTGCTTCTATGAAGGCCATAATAGACGACATCACCAAACAGCTCCATAGTCACATACACAGCAAAGGAGAGATGTTGTTTACACCTAGTGATGTCAGTGGTATTGAGTGACATCACAGCACAGTGCTAAGGCTCCTGGGCCTGGACACAGCAGCGGCTGCAATATCTCAACGGAGAATACGTTTATATATATATGTGTGTGTGTGCGCGTATATATATATATATATATATATATATATATATATATATATATATTTCTCCGCCGAAATCACTTTTAAACCCATTTCCACCTTTTTTTCCCTTCTCTTCCTCTTACTTTTTTTTCACGTTTTTTTACGTTTTTCTCCTTTTCGCCTCTTTTCTGGGCGTATTATTCTTCTTTTTCTTCTTTTTTTTCGTCTAATGCATACCCCATCAGTGCAGCAATGCTTATTCAATACCGCCAGCAGATGGAGACACTGGGGGATAATTTTCTAAGGATTTATACTGATTTTTCCTGTCTGAATTTGTCGCACAGAAAGTTGCAGGCCAAATATGTGTGACATTTCTGCGACTTTAGCTTCTAGAGCATTTTTACAACATTATACATAGGTGCTGAATACATAAAAAGCGACTGTTCAGCGACAGACAAGTCGCATCGGCTGAAAGTAGGCCAGAATGTCAGTCCATGTTGGAGCAGGTTTAGATACAGTCTAAAGTATAGATCTCAAAGTCTGTGCACAGAATTTAGCAAGGGCCTCGCACCTTCTGATGCATCAGGTAGGTGCACAATAGCATAGCCTAACCCTCTGTACTTTGGTCTATATTGATGCGGGACATAGACAGCCAGCTGATGACCAATCCATTAGTGCAATGGATGGCTGGAAGCATTTGTCTTTGCCTTTGCAATACCACAGAAGCAATGCATGGTCAATGTACAGCAATGACACACCTGTGTGAACAGCCAGGAGACCCCCCCCCCCCCCCCCCATGTTATGTTACATAGTTACATAGTTAGTACGGTCGAAAAAAGACATATGTCCATCAAGTTCAACCAGGGAATTAAGGGGTAGGGGTGTGGCGCGATATTGGGGAAGGGATGAGATTTTATATTTCTTCATAAGCATTAATCTTATTTTGTCAATTAGGAACATTCAGCACCCACCCGCTATCAAGGCAGCTGCCTATCATGTCATGCCCTACCTGCACAGGTGTGCTGGCTACTCAAATGATCCAATTAAGGAGGCCATTTAGTCAGCAGCAGCAGAAGTCCTGTGCCTGGACGCTCCAACAGCGGCCAGACACAAGCAGAAGCAGAAGCAGCAGAAGCAGCAGCAGCACCACCTTTTGTTTTTTGGCTGCAGCAGCAGCAAGGCCCACAGGGCTGGCTAGCTGGCTAGCCAGCAAGCAGGTAGCAATGAAAGTAGGAATCTTTCTTTTTAACCCTGTAAGGGGGTGGTGCACTGTACCCGAAGATACTGCCATATCGGGTCAATGCATAGGGCGACGGAAGCAAGCTTCGAAATCGGCCCCCGTTCTCAAAAATCCATTTAATATATGGTCCCCAGATAGGGGACGTATCAGATATTAAACTGATAAGAACAGATACTACACTTGATCTTAGCCAAAAGGCCGAGAAGCGATAACCGTGAAAGGGGCGGGCCCAACAAGGTGCCCTTCATGGGCACTATCACTGCTTGCTGTCAGGGAGGCTGCCAGACAATTTTCCATGCACACTCTGGGCTGGGGGGCAGTCAACCACCAGTACACACAGCAGAACCTAAACCCATACCATTATTGCTAAGCAGCAAGACAGGGGCCCATTGCACTCCCACGGGGCCTTTTTAAATGCAATCCATAACCCGGATTTGCCAGGAACCCTTCTTACTCCTCCTACTTGCATGTGACACTGGGCTTAGGATCTGCATAGGAAACACACACACAAGCACACACCTACCTTTGTTGCCTGCAGATGCCTCCTTGGCTGTCCCCAAACGGTATCAAACCAACACCCACGGGAAGCTGTAAGCATAGAGGACATGCCTGCACCCCATTGGACTTACCTGTGTGGGTTAAATCCGGGTTATTTGACAACCTATGGCGGTGATGGTTCTGCTCAGGCAGAGCAGTGCTGATGCTCCTCATAAAGCTGTCGCTGCTGTGAAGGTTCTAGGTGACATCACAAATCCCTATGGTTACATACACAACAAAGCTGGGTTGTTGTTGTTTACACTCTGCAAGGCCTGTGGAAGTGAGTGACATCATAGCACTGTAGTTCTGAGGGTTCTAGATGGATGCAACAATCTCCTGTTGCTTCTATGAAGGCCATAATAGACGACATCACCAAACAGCTCCATAGTCACATACACAGCAAAGGAGAGATGTTGTTTACACCTAGTGATGTCAGTGGTATTGAGTGACATCACAGCACAGTGCTAAGGCTCCTGGGCCTGGACACAGCAGCGGCTGCAATATCTCAACGGAGAATACGTTTATATATATGTGTGTGTGTGCGCGTATATATATATATATATATATATATATATATATATATATATATATTTCTCCGCCGAAATCACTTTTAAACCCATTTCCACCTTTTTTTCCCTTCTCTTCCTCTTACTTTTTTTTCACGTTTTTTTACGTTTTTCTCCTTTTCGCCTCTTTTCTGGGCGTATTATTCTTCTTTTTCTTCTTTTTTTTCGTCTAATGCATACCCCATCAGTGCAGCAATGCTTATTCAATACCGCCAGCAGATGGAGACACTGGGGGATAATTTTCTAAGGATTTATACTGATTTTTCCTGTCTGAATTTGTCG